>NC_056729.1:437159239-437406739 GCF_019279795.1 Protopterus annectens | reverse complement strand
CATGCTAGCTGCCTGTCTGGCACACATTATTATTGTTGACTGACCACAAGAAGCATGTTGATCATGGCTCACGTTGCTACACCACACCCAGTTCCGCTGACCACAAAGGTACACATAGCAGTCATTGCGTAGCACCGTCATGTGTTGTGTGTGTATGTGTGTGTGTGTGTGTATGTGCGTGTGTGTGCATGTGTGTGCGTGTGTGTGTGTGTGTGTGTGTGTGTGTGTGTGTGTGTGTGTGTGTGTGTGTGTGCAAATATATGCACCCAAAGCTTGTATCAGTTGCACAACATTGTTATGTCCTTGTACACATTGTGTTCCAGGGTGGAGACAATCACTGAACAACTACACACAAGCATCAAGTACACATATACTGTTATTAACAAGGGCTGTCGACACTTGCACTGCATGTTCCTGTGCAGCACATAATCTGCATGCTGACACGTGTGCAGTGATGTTTTTCCTTGTGATACTGTCACCCACCCTAAAACAGTATTGTGTATGTGTTGGATTGCAGGTGTGTCTGTGTTTGTATCTGCTGTACTGAGGCGTGTGCCTGTGTGCTTGTGTGCCTGTGTGCCTGTGTGCCCGTGTGCTTGTGCGCCTGTGCGCATGTGTGCATGTGTGCATGTGTGCCTGTGTGCATGTGCGCCTGTGTGCTTGTGCACCTGTTTGCTTGTGCGCCTGTGTGCATGTGCGCATGTGTGCATGTGTGCATGTGCACCTGTGTGCATGTGTGCATGTGCGCCTGTGTGTATGTGCGCTTGTGTGCACGTGCGCCTGTGTGCATCTGTGCCTGTGTGCATATGTGCATGTGTGCATGTGCGCCTGTGTCCATGTGTGCATCTGCGCCTGTGTGCATGTGCACCTGCGTAAATGACATAGGCATGCATAACCAGACATATGAGCAGGTATGCCATCACTGCAGTGATTTAATTAGACATGTCCGGCAGCATGTGTCTGATATCCACAGACAACAGCTTGCCACAGGCGGTGGGGTACCTATCCACCCCCCCTCACCAGTGTGGAGGAGCACCTCCTAAGTGTTGTGTCTCCAGGCCAACAACAGCAACATCCACAAACATGTGTCATCATGGAGGCCGGAGCCACCCAGCATGTTGAAATGGAGTGTGCAGGTAACATGCCGCATCAGTAGTTGACTGTTCTCTGTACTGGTAGTTTATGTGTGTGTGAGATGTGCACTGTTTGTGTAGCTGTTAACCTGCCTATTCTTCTGCAAGATTGATATTCTGAGCATAATCTGTACACCTGTGAAAGCCACCTGTTGTACTACTGTACTTTATCATACTCACAGTATCAATGGCACAGTTGTGGCCACTGGCAATCACTCTCATATTTTTGCTGGTCCCTCTGGAGTGACAGCAAGGCAGCCAATCCATGCTGGTGAGTGTGTAATAGCAATACTATTGCTAATGACATGTGCATGTCATATGGAGGTGTAGTCTGTGCACATGAAACACACCTACGCATAATGCATGCTGTGCATGTTTTCTTTGAGACTATGCATATCCCATTATTCTCAATAGCTGCCTCACTCACATGCAATACACAGAGCATGACACACATGTGTGGCAACACAGTACTGGACATTGTATAGGCATACCTGATACACGTACACAACACACACATGTTTGGCATACACACTACACCTTAGCCTGCTACACATGTCCAATTATGACACCTGCTGTATGGCCACCCTTCAGTATCCCACTTATCATCTATGCAGCTCACATAATATACCTGGGGGGTAGAGGCCTATCATGTCTTTGTGCAACAGTCTTGAACAAATAATACATTCATGTTAGGCAATGCTCACTATTGGCCACCTTACAAACCCATGTAACAAGTGGCTGTGTAATTGTGGATGTAGTCATGTTACTGTACGTCACGTACAGCATGCTAGGTGCCTGTCTGGCACACATTATTATTGTTGACTGACCACAAGAAGCATGTTGATCATGGCTCACGTTGCTACACCACACCCAGTTCCGCCGACCACAAAGGTACACATAGCAGTCATTGCGTAGCACCGTCATGTGTTGTGTGTTGTGTGTGTGTGTGTGTGTGTGTGTGTGTGTGTGTGTGTGTGTGTGTGTGTGTGTGTGTGTGTGTGTGTGTGTGCAAATATATGCACCCACAGCTTGTATCAGTTGCACAACATTGTTATGTCCTTGTACACATTGTGTTCCAGGGTGGAGACAATCACTGAACAACTACACACAAGCATCCAAGTACACATATACTGTTATTAACAAGGGCTGTCGACACTTGCACTGCATGTTCCTGTGCAACACATAATCTGCATGCTGGCACGTGTGCAGTGATGTTTTTCCTTGTGATACTGTCACCCACCCTAAAACAGTATTGTGTATGTGTTGGATTGCAGGTGTGTCTGTGTTTGTATCTGCTGTACTGAGGCATGTGCCTGTGTGCTTGTGTGCCATTGTGCCTGTGTGCCTGTGTGCTTGTGCGCCTGTGCGCATGTGTGCATGTGTGCCTGTGTGCATGTGCGCCTGTGTGCTTGTGCGACTTTTTGCTTGTGCGCCTGTGTGCATGTGCGCATGTGTGCATGTGTGCATGTGCACCTGTGTGCATGTGTGCTTGTGCGCCTGTGTGCATGTGCGCATGTGTGCATGTGTGCATGTGCACCTGTGTGCGTGTGTGCATGTGCGCCTGTGTGCATGTGTATTTGTGTGCATGTGCACCTGTGTGCATCTGCACCTGTGTGCATGTGTGCATGTGCGCCTGTGTGCATGTGTGCATCTGCGCCTGTGTGCATGTGCACCTGCGTGCATGTGTGCATGTGTGCCTGTGTGCATGTGTGCCTGTGTGCATATGCGCATGTTTGCATGTGTGCATGTGCGCCTGTGTGCATGTGCGCCTGTGCACCTGTGTGCATGTGTGCCTGTGTGCATGTGCGATTATGTGCATGTGCACTTGTGTGCATGTGTGCATGTGTGCATGTCTGCATGTGTGCTAATACCGTGTACACATTTGTAAACTGTGTTTCCTATCTTCCTCTCACAGGTTCTGATGTTGCTCTGGTGGAGTGCAGCAGGGAACCTGAAGCCACTGCTGGGGATAGTGATTATGATGATACATGTGTAATGACACAGGGAGGTGTGACAGGGTCTGTTGTTGGTCAGCCAATTGACACTACACAGCAGTCAATCCAATCAATGTGCACTGTCATCCTGCCGATACATCCATTGTCACCAATGTCCTTAGCTGAGGGACAGCATACAGTGGGCATTGGCCAGGGTAGTGTGGTATCATTGGCACATGCATCCCCTTACAGCAGCCATGGCCAGATTCCTGACATGGTACCACACAGGCAGATGTCCAGGGGTTCTCATGGGAGCATCCGTGGTCATACTGCCCCTGTCAAACGTGCCCACAGATGTCTTTCAACCTCAGCTATGTTCCGGGCTGTAATGCAGGCACAGGCACGTATGGAACGGTACACCAGACAGGGTCTGAGGGAGCTTAGAGCACATCGCACTGCTATGAATGACACTATGCGTGACGTTGCGTCTGCCATCCATAATATCAGCGAGGTCATTGATAGATGTTGGGGGGACACATTAGATCTCTTCCAAAACTACATGTCCAGGAGCCAGGACAGTGCAGGACAGTTGAGGCATCTACGTGGACGTATGCCAGCAACATTATCAGCTGGCAGTTGTCGCGGACGACAACAAACCCACAGCCGCTCCCATAGTGCCAGTACCAGCCCCAGCAATGCTGGGTCTGTGCTGTCATTAGACCGTCCGAGAAGACCACGTGCACATGGCTCTGGACAGTCCCAGCAGGGACATGCGTCCAGTCAACAACCCACTGCTTCTGATGATAGTACCCAGTCTGGCTTAGTACCTGATACTGTCCGTAGCACCCCTGCCAGGCACAGGTACTGTGTCAGTGGCCAGAGACAGTGATCTGTATGACCTGGCAGGTACAGTCTGTGGCTGTCCACAAACACCCGTATATGGCAGCCACATGGTGGAACTGTGTGCATGCATACACACACACATAATGCTAACACCTAGGGCTAACACATACACACATACATTGCAGCAACATTACCCCATGTTGTACTGTTGTCCCTCACTAACACACACACACACATACATATCAATTGGATGTGTCAATGGCAGACTCTGGCAAACCAAGTACACACCCTGTGCATATGATGGAACTGTGCCACCTCCTGCCATCTGTAACATTGATGCAGGAACAGGGTAGCATGGTTCTGATGCACAGGGTGACTACATAACACTGTAGTAATGTTATGTTGTTAACAGTACAGTGTAATGATATTGTTGTGGGTATATTCGAGCATGCATGATGCATTACCTATGCTTGTCATTGCAGTTTTGTATACACCAGTGTTAATTCCCAAAGTGTACTGTCTGCACATGTGCCACATGGCTGTTGTGTGTACCTGTGCCTGCATGTGTTGGGGTGTGGAAAGTACATGTGTGATGTTTGCAGCACTGAGTTGCAGGTGTACATTTGTGAACATGGTTAGCATGGAACATGACATGGTTTGACAGTATGCTGCGGGTGATACGGTTTCCAAATGTCAATGGTCTGCATTCTGGTAGTATACACAGCTTACATAGCCTGACATTCAGTGGTCATTACATGGTGTCTCCTCAACTGATACACAGATGTAGGAACCTGGTGTCAGTGATATCCCTGCAGTACTACACTATACCAGTAGCCATTCTTACTGAGCCCCACACATCCCTGGGAACAACACTCTTTGGCATATAGCAGTCTCACGTACATGCCAACACACTACGGATATGTCCATCCACGACTGCAAATACATACAGTGGCCTACAATGCATTCTACACATGACACACCTAACCACCACAAGGGTATCATACGGACAGATACCTGTTGTCCAAGCCATGATGTATTGCTGTAACACAACTGTGGCATTGGCATCGGCATGTAGTTAACATAGTATTCCAACATTACCATGTAGGTGGTAGCACCCATCATGTAGAACGGGTAATGGTGTGTACATGTGGACAAGTGTTATCTTGTCTTTCCTGTGATATTCACATTTCCAAAGGTATTCTGCAGTCCCTCGGTGTATCACCTAAGCAAGAAGGTGTCTGTATGCATATCAGCAACAGTTGCCATACACCTACACTGGGTGTCCATCACTCACAGACTTTGCTGTGTTTTAACATGTCTGACATATACTCCAGACATGAACCCTCACCCACATTAATCTATCAAAGCTTTCATGGGTGTGTGTCACATAGTTGGCCTAGGACACAGATCACTGCAGTAGCCTGCATTGTCACCAACATACATGTATGGCCTAAGGTCTGGGAAGCTGTGGCACATGCTGGCAAAGGTAACAACTGTATTCATATGGGGCAGGCTTCACACATAGGAACTATTAAAGGTCACAGGTACATATCTGTATGTGGCACACACATACCTGATGTGTGCATTGAAATTACTTTTATAATAATATGTCATACAATAATAAAAGCAAAACACACAACACATTGACAAACTGTGTGACATACACACACATGGCATTTGTAGGATTCAAACCCCTACCTAACTATGACATGATACTTGAGAGTGACACATTAGCGCAGTGAGCTATTTGCATTACTAGATGATTTCCTTTCTCCTGCTGTATTTATAGGGTGCTGACATCATCAGTCTTTCCAAAGAGGGATGTAGATCTTTTAGTGTGTTATCCCAGTCTTCAAAAAGGCCATTTCTTTTACAGAAAATTGCATATATACACACCCCCCTACCACACAGACAGCGTTTGCAGGTTTCAAACCCCTACCTAACTATGTTATGATATTTGAGAGAGACGCAATAGCGCAGTGTGCTATTCGCATCACTGGAGGTTTTCTCTTCTCCTGCTGTATTTATAGGGTGCTGACATCATCAGTCTTTCCAAAGAGGAATGTACATCTTTTGGTGTGTTATCCCAGTCTTCAAAAAGTCCCTTCCTTTCACAGAGAATTGCATACATACACCCCCCCCCACACACACACAGCATTTGCAGAATTCAAACCCCTACCTAACTATGTTATGATACTTGAGAGAGCCGGATTAGCGCAGCGCATTATTTGCATTACTGGATAATTTCCCTTCTCCTGCTGTATTTATAGGGTGATGACATCATCAGTATTTCCAAAGAGGAATGTACATCTTTAACTATCCCTCAGTATGGGGGATAACAATATCTGTGCATTAACAGACGCCTAGTTCAGGGTCACATATGCACACTGGCACTGCCAGGTTATGTTCTATAGCATGCTTCATGACCACAGGACTTGTAACACACAACACAAGTAGGGGGTGTATCCATATACATCAGAGATACACACACCTCTGGGTTGGTACCACTGCACTAAGCATGACAGGCCATACATATACAACTACCATTGTGCAAAACTGCCTTTTGGTTTGGTGTGCAGTTCAGACCCCCCCCCATACCCAGTAACCACACTTGGCTTTCCTGGGAACCGTGTAGGATATGCAGGTCTTCACACACACCATTATAGTGGTTGACTTCAGGTACACAAATATTGACTGGGGATACTACTCAGGCCCTCAACAACATCACCCTACAGCCACTACAGTTTGTGAATCCATGTGCTATGGCACAACCAGTCACCACACCCACAAGGAGGAATACATATTGGACCTGATCATTACCAACATGGGGACTCTATGTTCCAGACCAGAGGTAGAACCGTCATTGTTAAGATCAGACCATAAACATCTTTCCCTGGACATCCATATCCCGTCCCCACCCCCAGCCAAGGAAATCACTGTAATGAATTTCTCAAAAGCAGACTTTGCACTTGTGAAGACTGGGGTGGAATACTTCAAAGGCCCCGTGCTGGAGGATAATACAGCCCAATCTGCAGAATCCTTTACAAACGCATTGTATGAGCACCTGCAGGTATGCATTGATCATGCTATCCCAAATAAAACCATGACTCATCCAAAACAGGAGACCTGTCTGGTTGACCCCAGCCATATATAAGCTGTACAACAGAAGGAGGAAGCTACTACATAACAGAGCAATATCCCACAGACCCACATAGATCATAACCTCTCCTTTGCTAATCACATTGACAGAGTCATTGCAAAGACCTTTATATAGCTCTCCTTATCACATGGGTGTTTGCATGTAGATCATGGGAGGTCATTGTGGCCCTCTACTAGTCACTCATCAGGCCCATGTTTGACTACAATGCCCCTTTTGGGGTGTACCTTACCCAACACCTGTGGCAACTACAGTGAACACAATAGTACCTCCCCAAGAGGATCATGGGCTACACACAGATGTCCTATGCAGCTCAACTAAAGGATCTCCAGATCTAGTCAGTTGCTTAACGCCTACTCAGAGGTGATCTATTCCTGACATATGCAGCCATTTCAAACCCAGAAGTAATGGACATGCTTCACCTTATAACATCCAAGACCCTTAGAGCTACACACTCCAGGGACTTAAACCTCAGCACAAAAATAAATAGGACATGCTGCAGGGACAGATTCATTACCCAGAGGCTCCCCTCACTCTGGAATTGAATCCCAATTAAAGTTAGACATTGCCCCTCGCCAACCCTCTTCCAGCGCAATACAGCCGCATGGATGGGAAATTGCAAATTCACCCCTGGGATCTCCACTGTGTTCCTGCTTGACAGAGGCACAGCAAACTAGCCTTAAAGGGTGCCTTCTATGACCTACTTTACAGAGGCACAGTAGGCTACTCTACTGGGGAGGTGGACACCAAATACACTCTGCCTAGGCTTATGAATTCCCTAGGGCAGACAGCCTAGTATTGACCTCTGCACCTATGCTTATGTTCAGGATGCACAATATTTGTTGCTGCTACTGTTTGCAGGTCTTTATTGCCGTAGCTTTCCCAGTTTCTATGAACAACTTCTGTATCTGCGTAACATGTTTGATCATGACAGGGTTCCAGTATATTAATACATGTGTCTGTTGTCATTTAACTGTGTGCACAGGGCGGATTGCTGGATCGTGGGAGGTTCCTGGCTTAACACATACAACTGCCAGATCCATGGTTTGTTGCCTGATATACGTCTCATTTATCCAAGTGTGTGAGCATGCCCAGTGTGACCTTTCCATATGTTGTGATCTGGAGTCCACTACATTTCTGGTTGTGTGTGAACATGACCAATATTGACATTTATACTGTGTGTGTGTGTTGGAAGTCATGTTGTGTTCTTACTGCCAGACTCCTTTGTGTCATAACTCAACAGGGATTATGCTGTGCCTGCAGGGTTTCCATGTGATAGTTTGCAAAGACTTGGCAACATTCTCTCATACTGGCTGAACACTGCAATACTGTCATGATGTAGTGGTTCAGTACTTTCGCTATGGTGCACAGTACCATCTGCTTGAGTCCCATCACTGCTTTAAATGTTCATAATGACCAGACTGGTTAAGGGCCAGTTGGGCAACTATGAGCATGTTGCATTTTGTTCAGCTATGGCCTACTTAAACCAGGCTTGTCCGACATTGCTGTGTATTCACCAACTTGGGTGGACATTGCCAAACATTACTCCACATTGACCACAGTTGTACTAGTCGCTATGTGTGAGTCTGTTCATAGGTTCGTACTAGGCTATCTGCCCTAGGGCATTTATAATCCTAGCCAGAGTGTGTTTGGCTTTCAACACACATTTTAAGTGGAGTTTGCCATGACATTTTTCAAGGTTAGTATACCGTGCCTCTGTCTAACAGTGACATAGATGTGATACCCAGGGTAAACCTACAATCTCCCATCCACTCATCAAGATTCCTCTTGAAGAGAGTCAATGAGGGACTCTGGCTAACCTGGAGTGGGGGTTTACTCAAGAGTGGGGGGAGCCTCTGGGTTATGAATCTGTCACTCCAGCATGTCCTATTTATTTCAGTCCTGAGGTTCAGGTCTCTTGAGCGCATAGCTTGATGGGATTCTGATTTTCCAAGGTGCAGCATGTTCATTGATTCCAGGTTGGACATCAGACACAGATTGCCTCTGGGCAGGCGGTATGCCACTGAGTGGAGCTGCAGTTTCTTTAACCAGGCAGCGAATGGCATGTGTTTGAGCCCTTTGATCCTCCTGGTGAGGTACTTTTGTGGTCTTTCCAGCTGCTGCAGGTGTCTGATAAGGTACATCCCACAAGGGGCATTGTACTCAATTATGGGCTTGATGAGGGATGAGTTAAGAGGCACGATGACCTCCCCTGATGTAGATGTGAATACCTTCATGATTAGGTGGGCTATATGAAATGTTTTTCTAAACATTTTGGCCACGTGGTTATCAAATGAGAGATTGCTATGAGCTTGGGTCCCCAGGTCCCTTATCACTTCTTCCATACTTAATGGGTTACCACCTATGTGGTAATTTGTGGGCACTTAGTTTTTGACAAAGGGGAGGACTATGCACTGTTTTGCGTTTAGCTTGAGGACATGGCTCTGGCACCAGTTGTCTGTTTCTATGGGGCCCTTTTGTAGGATGCTTGTGTCAGCTGGAGGGTCGATTATGGCGCCCAGTTTGCAGTCATCTGCAAACCTTTTCACCAACAGTTCTTCTGTGTTGGCCTGTACCTCTGAGAAATATATACCAAACAAGGGAGGTCCCAGGACTGAGCCTTGTGGGATGCCACTTGTAGCTGGTTTGGGGTCTGACATGGCTCCAGCATTTCTGACCATGTGGGTTCTATCCTTGAGCCAGTTTGCAACCCATCTAGTGACATAGGGGTTTATATTGAAGCTGGTGATCTTATCTATGATGACCAAGTGGGGTACTGTATGGAAGGCTTTTGCGAGGTCCAGGTAGGCTGTATGGACCACCTTCCCCTCGTCAATGGCCTTGGTGACTGTTTCAAATGACTCAACCAGGTTTAAGAGGCAGGATCTGCCCTTAATAAAGCCAAACTGGTTAGGATCCAGTGTCTGTAGGTCCCCAATATGTTTATTTCTGAAGTCCATGATGATCCTTTCCATAGCTTTGCAGTCCAAGCTAGTCAGGCTTCTGGGGCGATAGTTTGCAGTATCCATTGAGGCACCACCTTTGTGGAGAGGGACCACTGTTGCTGTACACTGCTCTTTGGGTACATATCCTGTGGTAAGGCTGAGATTGAACAGTGGTTTTATGTTGTGTTCAGTTCTTCTTGGGGTTCATGTTGGACACAGCCCAGGACACCGTCTGGTCCCATTGATGCTGTGCGTTTTGCTTTGGAGAGGCTGGCTGTTACCTGAGCATCTGTGATGTCAGGGGGCCAGCACTCTGCTGGGATAGATATTTGCCCTTTTGGTTGGGAGGGGGGGAGAAGTTTGCACTGAACCTGTCAGCTCAGATGTTGGCAATGTCTGTGGGTTTGGTGTATTGTTTGTCATTTTGGACTACTTCTGAGCATATCTGGGGATTCCCACACAGGTTCCTACCATAAGTAAGGAATGCCTTGTGATTATCCTTGGTGTCCTGTACAATTTTTATCTCAAAGATGGCCTTAGACGATCTTATGTGTGGCCATAGTTTTTCAATAATACTGATCAGAGATGCCTTCCCTTTTTGGGATTTTGATCTATCATATAGTAGCTTCCTCCTTGTATTGTATGGTTTGTTTATGGCTGGGGTCCACCGGACAGGATGCCTGGCTTTGGTGGATTGGGTCTTGATTTTATTTGGGATTGCATGATCCATGCATTCCTGAAGGTGTTCATAGAATGCGTTTATAAAGGGATATGAGGTCTGGGCCATATTTTCCACAGGCACAGGGGCTGTGATGGATTACACCTCAGTTTTGAGGAGTGTGACATTTGCTTTAGTGAATACTTTTCACTGTGTTTTTCTGGTCATGGGCTGGGATCAGGATGTGAATATCCAGTGAGATTACTCTCTGGTCTGATCTTACCAGTGAGGGATACACTTCTGGTCTTGGGCATAGAGTCCCCATGTTGGTGATGATCAGGTCCAGTATGTTTTCCCCTGTTGTGGGAGTGGTAGCAAGTTGTTCCATAGCATTTTGGTTTATAAATTCTGGGAACCTTTGGGCTAGGGTGTTGGGGCTAGGGTAATGCTCCCAGTCTATGTTTGGGTAGTTGAAGTCACCCAATATAATGGTGTTTGGGGAGACCTTCATATTTTCTTATGTTCCCCAGTTGGCCAAGTTTGGTTCCTGAGTTTAGGAGGGTGGTCTGTAGCAGGCTATGAACTGGAAGGCGGTTTTAGCCACTGTTAGTTGCACATGGATAGACTCCGATGCTTCATGCTGTGCCACCAACCTGGGGGTGTGGCTATCTTTGAAAAATATTGATACCCACCCTCCTTTTGTAGTTTGTTCCATGTTTTGCAGCTGTAAAGCATGGTATGAGGTGTAACCTGTTAATGCTAGGGTGCTCTTGGGAGCCTTGAACCAGGTTTCTGTTACTGCACAGATATCAACATTTTTCATGCTGAGGAGAGTTTGGTGTGCGTGCATCTTGCAGTTTAGACTTCTGGCATTGAGTAGCATTACTTATAGTTTCTTATCCCTTGTGATATCTATGGAGGTGGGTTTGTGTTTTGAGCCTTACCTAAAAAAGGCACTATGGGGGTGACAAGAGCCTTTGGCAATATCCAAAAGGCCACAGGTGATATGTGAAATCCATCCCTAGTGAAGCATCATGTCTTGTCGAGCATGTCATCCCAGGCTGACAGGCATTGTATCCCCTTTCACTGACACCAATACTTAAGCCAATTGTTGTAATTGATCATCTTGTCTTCATATTGTTGGTGAGGGTAGGATGATACTCAAGGTCATCAAGTTTGCATATATTACATGGTGGTAAATGCTGTTTAGCATACCTTACATTGCTTAACACATGGCAATCATGCCTCAGGTGGTGCTGCAGGACTGCCTTTGTCAGATGCACATACTGCACTCCCTATACATGTTTGGAAACAGGTAGTGTCAAGTTAGGCATCCCTTTTACTATATGTGCGAGTCAGAGAGAGGTATCATTTCCAGGGTTCCTACTGAACCAGTGTATGTGCAATGCGTTGCCTCTTTGCCAAGGCCAAGGCATACTGGGCACGCCTCCTTCTGCCTACTGGGGCAGGCTCAGTTTGTTCCTCCTCCGAGTCACGCTCTGCCTGTGATGGCCTTGGCACTGGTGGGGGGCTGTTTCACCCAAGCCTATGCTGGTCCTGCTGCAGCTGTTTTCGCAGAATCATATTATGTAGCATAGCACATACCATGACGATTTGGGTACATGTAGTTGGTGAGTATTGCAAGGCTCCACCAGATATGTCCAGGCACCGGAACTGTGACTTGAGCAACCCAAACACACGCTCGATTACATTTTGCATTTGTGAGTGTGCCTCATTATGGCATTCCTGTTCAGGTGTGTGTGCATTTCTGATGGGTGTCATCAGCCATGGCTCCAGTGCATAGCCAGCATCCCCCACTAAGTGACCATGTGGGATGTCCCCATTGGCAAATGTCTGGTACAGCTGCGTCAGATGCCAGATATGGGAATCATGGTAGCTTCCAGGGCATCCAGCACACACATTCATTATTATGCCCTGGGCAGTTGATGGAGGGGAAGCCCTTGCGTTTAATTTAGGCCCTACCCCACTCACCAGCTGGTGCTTTGATGCGTATATGCGTGCAGTCTATTGCACCCACTACCTCAGGGTATTCTGCTATTTGCTGGAAGAGATGCATATTTCTGGCCAATACCTCATGGGAATTGGGGAAATATACATAATCGCTGACATGGCATCTAGGAACTGGTGCAGTACCCTGGATGCTGATGCCTGTGATATCGCCATCATATCACCAGTTGGTCTCTGAAAGGTACCTGTTGCTAGTATTCTTAGGCCGACACATATCTTGCTTTCCACTGGGATGGGTTCCCCTCTGTTGGTTCTGTGTGTGAGGCGTGGCCTGCACAGCTCAACAATTTACTGCAGGAGGTCTCTGTCCACTCTATAGCGCTCCACTATCTCCAGCTCATGTAACCCCTGGTAGGTGACCCTGGGCCTGTACACTCTTCTCTGTCTCCTCACTGTGGGTTGTCCGGCAGCATTTTCATTGTCACCACCCTCAGCATGTTGCATATGTCGCCTTATAACAGCAATGGCAGCCCCTAGCATTTTTTGTCTCTGAGTGTAGCTTTTTCAGTTTTCACTTCTAGTAGCTTACTCCAGTGTTGCAGTGTCTCTTGAGAGAAACAAACTGCACTGTTGTTTGCAGAGTTTTAAGTGCTGGGCTGGGCTAGTGTTCTGCCTGTGTAATTGCCTGATTCTGATTGTTTGCACCTGCTAGCTCTACTAGTATTCCCTGGTAGCTTCCTACTATTTGTTGTGCTTCCTTTTTCTTTTCTGTTTCCTTGGGGGAGCGACACACCTACAAGTGGAAACACACTCACAGCAGCTCACACGTGCACACACATGCTTAGACGGACTAAAACTTGCTTATTCGGGTTAAAACGCGCGCACACCAGCGCAAACACGCTTACAGGTCTTCCAACAGCCGTATACATGCTTACTCCAGCTTAAACGCACGCACTCACGCTTCCACACGCGCACTCTGTCTTACTCGAGTTTACAGGCGCCCACACACGCGCATACCCACTCAGCAAGAAACTTTGGTGTTATCCACAGTATACGCCTTCCATTTCTTGGCTTTCCCTGGCCTGCCTGTTGACACACCTCTTCCCTTGCTGTCTAACTGACAGCTAACACATGCCACTATGCTCCAATGAGCTTCACTACTTTCATACATACCCCCTTGTGATGTCACCTATCTCCTACTCTGTTCCTCCCCATAACCTACTCCTACACTCCACTGACTGTGCTCATTTGCTATGTAAAAGTGTGATTCACTATCCTAACACTCATTTACATAGGATTGCCTACTAATGCTTGGTTACATGTCTTAGACTGGGCTTCTCCCCTTAGCAACCCCTACTCGGTGGCCATGTTGTCTTCAGCCTGTTATTCCCTTACATTGTCATTTAACAATTTTCATAAATTCCACGTTTGTGGCTTTTATTGTCTTATTTTATGATTTTTATAGCGCACCCCATTTGCACGGCGCTGCGCTATGCTTAAACATCGGAAATCACCGAAAAAAAATTCTTTTTATTTTAATTTTGCATCTGGGAAACTTTCCAGTGGCCGTATATTTGGCCGTTGGCATGCTTCCTCAACCATATGCGACCTTTATTTAGAGCTGACAAGGCTCCATTGTGCTATTTGCAGAATGGTACTCAGTTGTCAACTGAGTACATTGTACATTTCTGCAGCTAACACATCTCCTACTCAGACAGGTTTGTGCTTCCTGGATCACAAATTTACCTCATTTGCATGCCTTTCCACTACAAGTGAGGTAATTTGCATATCCCAGCCCTGTCCGTGTAGGAGACGTTTTAGGAGCTCTCTTACACACCCCTACAGGCTGTTCCTGGATCGCTTGTCGGACATGATGGCTGCATGGAGTCTTACTCTACTAGTAGACTCCATGCAAGCCATCGTGAATCTGGCCGAGTATGTACTTCTTTTTTTCTTGAACATTACAACAAGTCTAGGTAAATGTTAAATATCCCATAATGTTTGTTAGTAATTAATAGCAAAATGTTAGTGTCATCCTCTGCTAATTTCCTTCCCTTAGTATATCACCCCATATTAAAAATAAAAGAGATCAAAATGAATCAATACACTTACCTCTTCTTTACCAAAATTATTAAATACTAGAAGCAACTAAATAAATTTGTCTGCATATTTTAATACTGAAGCTCCTGTCATTTCTAGTTGTAGGTAGAAACAAGCATTTGTGGCTCATATCTGCAATGGTTTGTTTTAATTTATTTTTACGTATAAATGCAAATAAAAAGGCAGTCCAGCACCAGCGGAGAAATAAGATGTTTAATAATCCAATAAATCCAATGAATAAAACAGTATGAATGCTTTCATCTCAAGACCAGAGACTTCCTCAGATAAAGTACAATAATGTCACTTCCCTTATGTAAATACACAAAGTATTTAAGCAATTAAACAATTAAACATATCATCTGCAATAGATTAAATTGGCATACACTATGCAATAAAACCTAGTCAAGTTACATCACAAATAAAAAAGACTTTAAAAACCTTTTAAAGTCCCTTTTAAATAAAACACTGTACCACAATAACTACAAGAATCTATTAAAACATGATAATGACAGTATTGTCATATTACACCAATAATGCCCTTTGTTTGAGCACTGTTTTAAGAGATGTTTGTTCATTCAAACCTGGAAGGAAAATTGCCCTTAGCCTGAATTGTCAAAGCAATTCCTTCCTTAGTGGTTGTAACTTCCAGTCACCCCCACTACTCACAACTTTCATAGCATCAATAATTCTAAACTTCAACTTGAAATTTTCACATGAAACTGAATGTTGAAAAAGAGAGTTGGTCTCCTTTTTTTACACTAATTTCATACAGATGCTTGTGCATCCTAGTCCCAAGTGTTCTCTCCATCTTGCCTATGTAAAAGGGACCCTATCAATAGCCAGTGGGGAACACTCTGGGGATGCTCAGCCAGTTCCATAATGCAATACTATAGCATGTGGGAAAGCATATGTGGTATCCTCATACCATGAAGGAGAGTCCCAACACCATGCAGGACTTTTATGGTACAGACCATTTCCCTGAGATACTTGGAACCACAGATTGTACCCACATTGACATAAAGACCTCTCTAGTGAGCTGGGCAGAAGGTAAATAATCTACAAAGATTACCACTCTCTTTACTGCCAGCTGGTATATAATGCACAGGTTATAATCTACAACATGTCTGCAAGCCAACCAGGCACCATCCATGACTCCTACATATGGCACACATGTATCTTGTATCAGTGGTTTGTGAGAGGTGACTTCACCAGAGGAGTCTTATTGGCAATGTCAGATATGTCTGGGAACCATGGTTGATGACACTAATCAGAAAACCACAAACCATGACAGAAAATGAATACAAATATGCCCTATCACAAACCTGGGTCACTGTCAAAACATGTGTTTGGGTTGACTGAAGGCATGCTTTCACTGCCTGGATGCATCTGATGGTACCCTGCAATATGACCATGGCAGATGGAGTAAGGTATTTTTAGCATGTGCAATGTTACACAATTTTTGGGAAACTGTTGCAGCAGGGGGAGCATGTGCAGAAGAAAATTTTCAACCACATCTGGCAGTGGAGAGTGAGCTAGGTGAGGAGTCAGTGGATGATCCAGCAGCAAAGAATGATAATGCTAGACAATGGTGGCACAGTATGTCATTGCACTGATGAAGAAACAGTGACTGGTTCATAACTTTGGGCCAGGTTAATGCATATAAACTGCAGACAAAAAGTTAAACATACAAAGCTGCATCCAGACTGTACCTTTCCATTTATACTCTGGCCACAGTGTGCAACAGACATGGGCAACACAAGTAAGTAAATGCAAAAGGCAGAGCACAGTTATCTTCATTTGCACAAGTGGAGGTAGGGATACATCATTCAGTCTCTTTCACAGGGAAATGTGTGCATGTTTTTCTAACTGAAATAAACTGTGTGCAGTGTGTGTATGATGAGGACTGGGTTGAAGTCTCAGGTAAAATGTTCTTGGAGCCACCACTGTGTGTGTTTGTGTGTGTGTGTGTGTGTGTGTATGTGTGTGTGTGTGTGTGTGTGTGTGTGTGTGTGTGTGTGTGTGTGTGTGTGTGTGTGTGTGTGTGTACATAGTGGACAGCAGACAGCCTCAACAGATTTTCCAGCACTATGGCAAACTCTAATAGGCAGGATTAGGGAACTCACAGAAGAAGTGCAGGCATCTTGTGCATGCCTCCATCCATGGGAGCTGCCTTTCCTTGGACTGTCACTGGCAGTAACAAACCCTTGCTTAGAGGCAAGAGTGCTGCATGAACATGAGCAATGGACTGTCCCAAATATATCATTGGCATGGGCACCATGTCCTCATGAACATTCTTGTCTGGCAGGACATACAGCCACACTAGGTGTTGGGATGTATGTAATGGCATTGTTTATGCTTCACCTACAGTTCCCATGTCCATGATGGCCATCAACATTAGAACTGAATGTGGAGCAGCTAAAAGTCCCATGCTTGGTATGAATTCTGTGAGAAACAGAGGGTGTTAATCACACCAAAACATGCAAGATGCCACACATAAGGGACATGCAGCCCATTGGATTATCACATGTACCTTGTAAAATGCATACTATCTCAATAAAGACTGAGATGTTGCTGACCTATGCCTCTATAATGGCAATACATAGTCACTGGATTGCAGACATAGGGACAGTTAGCTGAGGGGTGGGACAGTACCAATGGCATCTATGGCCACCAGCATGCTAATCACCCCTGTCCTCTCCCTTTCCAGTGGAGCTTATGACAGACATTAAGGACTATGACACAATGGAAACATACCTTCTCACTGCAGCCTGTCAGAGACACCATACTCTTCACTGCTTAATCTGTTTATCCTGTGTGGGTTCCCCAGGCACAAAGGCCATGTAAACTGACTGTGTAGGGGGTGTGGATTCCACATTCCATGTATCTGACAATGACACCATGCTCCCTGACCATGCCAGCTGTTCATGTCATCATTGTCAGAGTCAGAATTATCTCCAGCTTCAGGCAGTGGGATATCCACATTGGTGGAGCCAAATAGTACATCACCTGTGGAGACACCAAATTAAAATATGCACAATAAGTAAAAGGCATAATCACATTCTCAGAGAAGAAACCATTTCTTACACATCAGTCCATATTAGATATTACTAGGACTCATCTTCTTTCTTCTCTATTCTATGCCTCTCCCATCTTTACTACACTTAGCAAAACTGAACTTTCCAGACTTGAATCTTGTTATAATAAAATAGCCAAATGTGCCACTGACTCCCCTCATAGGTCACACCACTGCTCCTCCTTACAACAATTAAACTGGTTAGAACTCCCCCATTACCTAACCTATACTCAATTCATTTTACCCATCACATAGTAAATCAGCCTAACAGAATCCCAGCATTACAACACTTACTCCAGCCCTATAATAACATTTGTCTCCTCCGATCTACACATAAAACTCTCCCGCAAGTCTCCAAAAGTAATAACAGGGTTGGGGATTCGCTCTTTTCCCAGTATATCTTCAAAATCTGGAACTCTATTCCCCAACACATATTACATGTCACTGATATAACTTAATTAAAAAAAAAAAAAACTAAAGGACTACTTATATAGCCACTGGATCTGCTCCTGTATCAGCCCAGGGTAATCCCGTCCCTATATGCCTTTTCTACTGTCTTTAACCCCCTACTTTCTTTCTTATCTGATATCTTCTTCTAACCTTCTCCTCTTTTCGTATCCAATTTAACTAATCCTGACTAATTAACCTTTACTTTTCTCTTTACTTACCTTTGATTTAGCTCTTTCATCTAACAATTTGATTTTGTTTTTATATCAATATATTTTTATTTCTTATTCTATATTTTTGATGTTACATCCAATAGTGCTAATGTATATTGATAACTATTTCAAAATATAGCTATTTGTTTTTACTGTCTATGTAAGTACTGTTTTTGTGGAGCCTTTCTCCCTGGGCCTCCGCTGAAAATGGGCTCACACCCACATGGACTATCCCGGTTATCAAATGTAAAATAAATAAATAAAATAAGCACAGCAGATAGTGAAAGACCATAAAAAGATAAACCTTACACTGTGCAGATGTTTTTGTTTGAAGCCCTGATGTTCTCACACAACACAGAAAACTACATTTAGTGACGTGTACTAAACTACATATTTCAGCAGTATGCATTTGATACAAGAGTAGTGACACACACTTGGGGCATATCCAATAAAGATTCTAGGAGCATGGTGCAGTTCTGAACCAAAGTCCAACACAACTCTTTATATAGTGATGAATCTGATTCCCCTTACAGACATACAAACAAGAAACTCTTCTGTCTCAGTTAATGGAGGTTCAGCCAACAGGTTGCTTCCTGTCACCTTACCCTTATGTACAGTGTGGGCAACATGCTTTTGAGCATCTCAAATCATGTTGGTGGCCCAGTGCCTAACTTGCTCATAGTTTCTGCCTTGGCCACAAACAACATTTTGTCTTTCACTGCATCCTGCCAGGTACAGTTGCTGTAGGACAACTCAAGTACCTCCTGGCTAAATACCGAGAAATATACAAATATGAACTAACAATATTTATTTATTTATTTATTTATTTCCTGACATTTGATTAACGGGCAAGTCCAACTCAGCAGGTGCTCATTATCATTGGATGCCCAGGCTGAAAACATCCAAAGTATTAAAAAAAAAATTAAGAACAATAATTTTACAATCTTCAAAAATAATGCAAAACATCTACAGTTTAAATAATTATTCCAAACTAGACATAATGTGAAAACATTGGTTAAGAATAGATACAACTTATATGACAATGCTTTAATATTTAGAAACATTTTAGCCAGTTTAAAAATTAAAGGTAGCTTATATAATACAAACAAGAATTGCAATATGAAGTGAGAGAAAAAAAGCAGGGCTATGGCATATCTAATTAGATAGAGAGTCAGGGACAGAAACTGATTAAAGTAAGGAAGTGAGTGAAGAAGGGGGAAGAAAGAGGTGTGAGGTATAAATAGGTATTTGTTAGTATTTGGCAATATAGTTTATCTGGGGTTGAGTAAGAACAGGGCCAGAGTTTGACTAGGAAGTTTTTCAGAATGGGTTTAAAGGATTGGGGGGGGGGTATATTGATCTGATTGATAAAGATAAGGAGTTCTAGGCTTTAGCAGCATGGTATGAGTATAGACCAACCCCAGCAGCTTTGATAGATTTCTGGACAGAGAAGAGTTTTTGGTCATCGGATTATAATGACTTGAGTGGGAACAAAGATGTGTAAAATAGTATTTAGTACTAGACAAGCAGATGCTGGAAACTGTTACAGGTGGTAAGAAGTTGAGTATATGTTAATGGGGAATTTCTAACCAATTTAGGCTTTTCAGTGCTATACAGTGGTGGGTTCTAAAAGCAGTATTTGCTGCAAATTTAGCAACTTTGTTATTGCATTGTTCGTGTTTTGTTTTTTTGATACCCAGAGTTTAGTAAGGATGGGAGCACCATAAAGTAGTGATGGAAGTAAGTAAGTAATGGCAGGTTTAGCTT
Organism: Protopterus annectens; assembly: GCF_019279795.1. Taxonomy (NCBI): domain Eukaryota; kingdom Metazoa; phylum Chordata; order Ceratodontiformes; family Protopteridae; genus Protopterus; species Protopterus annectens. The sequence continues at coordinate 437,386,502 of NC_056729.1, read as the reverse complement.
TAGTTGCATCAGTGAGAACGTTTTTGGCTCTGTAAAGCATCCCTAGTTTTTAGTGACTTTTTATGCAATTTTGTATATGCTGGTCAAATTTAAGACTATTGTCTAATATCATCTCTAAGAATTTTCTATGAGAAGTGACTTTAATGGTTGTATTTTAAGATAGAGGGTTTTAAATTTAGTTTTTATGAGAGAGGGATTTGGGGAAAAATAATATTGTTTTCCCATTGTGCATGACTTGTGAGTTACATAGCCATGTTTTAGTGGCTGTTAAAGCTTCCTCAGTAATTTTTTGGAGATGTGCATATTATGTTAGTGAAGCATGTTATGTTGGTGTGTGGAGGGTGTTGGTGAGAATGTTAAACAGGCAGGGATCAAGGATAGAGCCTTGTGGTGCACTGGTAGTGATTGGGAGGTATGGAGAAAGGGTGGCTTGCCATTTTACTGACTGATATACCTATTGGATAGGTAGCTTTTGAATTACAGAAGGGTGGGCTGAGACAGACCTAACGAGGACATTGGAAGTAGATGTTTGCTGCAACAATTTGTGACAAGGGCTTTAGACAAGTCTAGAAATAAGGAGAAGACTAGTTTGCTATTACATCTAACTTTATTGACAGTATCTATAGAATGTTAGAAGTTCAGCATTAGTACTATGAGGACAAAAGCCATGTTGTGGGGGGGATAGCACTTCTTCCTGCAGGAGACAGTTTAGCAGTTGTTTTTGAATATGTTTTTCAATTATTTTGGACAGGGGGGTTAAGATGGTTATAGGTCTAAAGTTAGTGATATATGTTGAATTTCCCCCTTTATGTATAAGATAATGTGTGATTTTATTTTTCCAGTGAGGGAATGTGGGATTCCTGTATTGACCTGTTCATAAGGATTGAGATGGGATAGGCAATGCTATTGACTCTTATTTTAAGGTACTCACTTGGAAAGTGATCAGCTGAAGCTGCGCATGGTCTGAGATTAAGAATAGTTTTATATAGGATGTGGGTGCAGTTTTGAAAGTGAAAGTGGATGTAGTGGCATGTGGCTATTGGGCAGGATTGGGATTAAATGTTGGGGAATCCTCGGCTAAAGATGCTGCAATCTATGAAATAAGTGTTAAATTCTATTCCAGTTTCTAGTGGGAACTTACTTGGAGAGGGGTTAGGGTTGACTTTTTTTGCCAGGATTTAAGATTTCTTTATTGAATGACCAGAATTTTTTAGGGTTGTGTTTACTATTGTTTTGAATTTTGTTATATGATAGCTTTTTGTTTTCATGTATTTGCTTTTTAGTAAGGTTGTGGAGCATTCTGAGGTTTTCAAAATATTTTGTTGTTTTATATTTTGCTATTCTTTCCATGCTTTTTCTCTATCCTGCATTAGCATTCTGCTCCTTTTGGATAGCCAAATTGCATTATTCATTTTAGTTCCTTCCTTCTAGAATGTGTAAGGATATTAATGATATTTAGAAAATTGAAATTAATTCATTTACATCATCATCTAAGTAGCGCATTTTAGGCGGTTTCACTTAGTAGATGATAGGGTAGTAATGGATATTTCTGAGTTAAACTTGGCCAGGTTATGTGTTGTTTTATAAACATACTGTTTAAGTGGATGTGTCAGATGTCTGGTTGTGTAGATTGGGAGATGGTCACTGAGACAGTCAGATGTATCTATGGTGAGGTATTTGCTAGGGTCTGTTACTGGGATCTAGCCTAATAGTGAATTTGATATCTTGCTGTAATGTGTGGGGCTATTAATGAGTTGTGTGAAACTGTATAAGTCAATGCTAGGTATAGGGGAGTTTGAGGTTATGTCCAGCCAACTGATACTGATGTCATGTAGTATTTTTTCATGTTGAATTGTTATGGCTATCCAATGCAGGATATCACACAGTGTAGCTGTATTGTTGCTAGGAGGAATGTAAAAGATAATAATACATATTTGTTTATATTTGTATATTTTCATTTATTTTAATAAAAAGTTCTGCTGAATTGTAGGGGAAATGTGGTAGTTGTTGGGAAATATTAAAGCAATTCCACCACATTTGCTCTTTATACTGCCTTTACAGATAATATTATAGCCCTTGGTTGTAATTTTGGACTATTTTATGTTGAGTTTAAACAAAGTTTCAGGTATAGTGAGAAAATTGTGCTTGTGTTGGGTAGTACAACTATGTAGTTCAGTTGTCTTATTTCTTATGCTCCTAATATTTATGGCAGTAAAAGTTAGATTATCGGGGTTGGGGATTAACCATTGTGGGAATGGAATTGTCTTGATGTTGGTTGCAATAGGTGGGGCTAGGGTTAAGGTGAACATCTCCTCCTAGGAATATTTTAGTATATTGGCATATTTTTGATTCTTATTTTATGGATAGTATATTTCCACTTAACTTTATTTTGATTTGAGTTGAAATGGAGTTAATTAGTCTGTATTTGGGGTAAAGGTGAGGGGTGTCATTAAACAGGTTTGACATGATGTGTGGAGAGTTTAGGGAGGTAATATGGATAGGTGGTTGGGACACAGTTGGCAAGATGTTGAGAGTTATTAGTGAGTCATGGTAGGATGAACTATGGCTCAGTATGTGAAGAATAAAAGATAAGCTGAGGAATAGCATGATTAAGTAATGGGATCTGTATTTTATTAATGGCAGATAGAGGGAAGTAGGAATCAAGAAGGAAGCAAAACATTGCAGGGCTGTAGGATATGTAGTGGTGGTGGAATCTGAAAGCCGGTAGAAGGTAGTAGGAAGGAAAAGTTTTCTATGGAGGAAGAGACTTAACTTGTCCTGGTATCTTCTCTTATGTTTCTGAAGTGTAAGAAATAGAGGGGTTTAAAATGATAGACTATGAGGATGTAACTAAGATTGGAAGTAGTCAGGATTTATTTGGAGGAAGCAGAAGTTGAAATGTATAATAATAGAGAGGAACTGATGATGAGGGACTGAATATGAATATATAAAGTACAAAGCAGTATGAGATGAAGCAAGGTTGTTGGGAATGATGATAACTGTTAGATGGAAGTTGAGACATTAGAAAATAGAAGCAGGAGTATGGAAGTAGTAAAGTTGTTTGTGGAGGATTAGGGAATGGGTGTCCCACCCTCAATTCCATTTTTACAGAGTGCAATCAGGTTATAGTTAATGCAGAAGAATTAGCATAGAGGCACAAAGTAGAACAGGTTTTCTTTTCTTTTCTTTACTGAATACGGAATCCAGGAATCTAGGGAAGCTAATTAACTGGCATATACAGTGTAATTTATTGGTCAAGAGAAAAGACAGTGGCAAACTTAATAAGTGGTATTTAAGGTGCAAGAACTACTCTTTCATGGGGAAAGTCAAAGTAACTTTCCAACACAGGGTAGGCACTTATTGAAGTAATTAAAGTTAATGCACAGTGAAGCTCTTTGTGTTAAACTTGCTTAGATTATACAATGACAATATTGTTAGTGAAAAGTTTCGATAGTTGAGCTTTGTGGCAGAGCCCCAGCAGTATCAGAGGCAGGGATTCATGTTATAACCATAGACTCTGCCCTGCAAAGGAAGATGGTGATTGAGTTAAAGTGAGGACCAAGTAATACCACTTACAAACTAATATCATCCACCTTCACACTTGTAATTTTAACTAACATAAACTAACCACACCATTTGAAACTGTACTAAACCAATTCTTGCAACAAAATTCATCAGTATACTCCCACCTTATAGCTCTACTCTTTTAGGTCACACTAAAATAATTTATGTTACTCCAAAACCATAAGAATGTTGCAAAAGTTTCATATCCTGTTTATAACTTGCAGTATACCCTGTAGTTATTTTGTAATGTATAGTATATATTACAGAGTGTGTTATGAAATATAAAATGCTCACAAGAAAGATTGTACAAAGACCAGTCATTTAGAGTGAATTTAAAATGATAAAAAATATGCAAAAGTATCATTATTTTTTTCTGCAGTGGGCAAACCCCCCCTAAAATCCCCGGACCCCCCCTGATAATTATATATACTAACTTTAAGATTACATAACAGTGGGGTAAAGGGAAATTCCATTATCCCACTGCAATGCAATTTTATATGAATGGCTGCCAACAAAAGCCCCATATACGCATTCACTTTTGTTTTTCTTTTACAACTGTTAAAAGAATTCACTGTTTGGTCTTTCAAACTGTAACCATATTACATTGTCTTATAGGATGTATAAAAAAGTATTATGTATTGTTTTAAAAAGTAAAAAGCATGACATAAACTACAGTATTTCTTATATTTGTAAAAGCTGTCATGTACATAATGTTTCATTCAGTAGGTTGTGAGGGATGCTAACATAGTTATTATTTATAAGAGCAAGGGTGACAAAAGTGCTTGTAACAACTATCACATCATCTCCCTTCTCAGTACCGTGGAGAAGCTGTTTGCACATGTTGTTCTGAAGAGGCCCCATGTCCATGCAAAGAGAGTATACCTTGAGTTTCAGTGTGGGTTAAGAGATGAATATTCGACCATAGACATGGTTTACTCTATTATTCAGCAAGAAAAGTGCAGGGAGCAGAACGGACCTCTGTACATTGTCTTTATTGATTTGACTGCAGCATTTGACTTTGTCAGTAGGAAAGGCCTGTTAGTGATTCTGGCTAACTGGCTGTCAGCAAAAACAGCTGCAAAAGTATGGCAGGTGCAATGGCCAAAAAGGCAAATTCCAAAGGAGAAAACACAGGCCAGCACCAAACGAGTGGAAATATTATTATTTATTATACTGTGGCAACACCAACAAGGTGAAGTGCAAAGCACTGCACCCTAAAGTCAGACCAGTTTCGGCAGAAACTGCCTTCCTCAATGACAACAATACAATAAATACAACAAGCACTTAAATGCAAAAAGAAACAAGCAAACACAATCCCATTGGTTAATCATAAATTATCATTAAGACCTGGAGTTCCCCTAACTTAATAATCCAACTTCTTTCCTTATTATTGAGTATAGTATGCCAACCTAATTTATTAGTCCTGTCACCCTAAATTTTATCAATAATCATAAATCTAAACATGGCAGCACTATGTTTAACAGTGTGCCTATATAGGGCACTGAAAATCCTTCTATTTCTAATGTCACTCGTGTTCTGACATGCGTATGCAGAGTGGGCATGAGGTTTGACCAACGTAGAAGGCAAACATGAACAGGTCACCAAATAGATTAGCCAATCAGTACTACAATTAGCAAAAAATTTAATTTGATAAATCATGCTAGAATTTTTGCTCGAAACCTCTTTGGACTTAAGCATCAGTTTACAAAAGGAGCAATGTCCACAAGGGACAGAACCAATCAGTTTGCCCTGGTGAGTGTCAGTTGTTGACTAGATGATACAAAACCTCTCTAATGTTTGAAGTGACTAAAGTGGGACCCCAGAGTCTGACCCCTACGATAAGAAAATATACATCTGGGTGTAAGAATCTCAGGCAATAAATCATTAGCTAGTAAAATATTCCAATGTTGATCTACAATGTCTTTGAAGATGTTAATGTTCCACCTGAAAGTGGTAACTAATCTAATAGTAGATGCATCCTGATGAGCTCTGTCTCTATACTCTAATAAATCCAACCTATCCTGTAATGAAGTCCAGTTACTGGCAGACATAACATTATCATACAGATAACCCCTGACCTGAAATCTATGAATAAGGTCCTTTTGATAATATTCATAGGTATAATTAGAGGCACATATATGTCTAATCTGTAAAAATTGTGATTTAGGTATGTTTCTAACAATATGATATGGATGGAGGCTAGTAGCTTGTAATAGGCTGCTATATTCCAGATGTTTATGGAAAATCTGACTACTAAGAGTATCATCCGAATTCCTGGTTATGGTAACATCCAAGAAATTAATCTGTTTAACATCACAATTAACAATAAATTCAATGCCCCATTTCTTATCATTAAGATATTGGACAAATTCCTGTAAATAGACTCTATCAGCCCACCAAACCATTCAACAATCATCCAAATATCACCTCCATATATCAATCTCATTCAAAAAGATGTTATGGTTGATGTCATAAATCAATTGCTTCTTTAGGAAACCCATAAATAGGTCCACCTAAATAGGGGCAAGAAATGCCCCATAGCAGTCCCTTTAACCTGCCAATAACATTCCCCATAAAACTAAAACACATTCTTAGTCAGGATGTGTTCCACAAGGCATACCAAAAGGGTGGTAAATACAGGAGGATATAAATCTGTCTTGTTCGGCCAATATTGCAAAGCCTCCAAACCCGCCCAATGGGTATGTTAGTATAGAGGGCTGTGACATCTAAAGTGCATAATAGCCACTCAGGATCCAATTGCATATCCGAAATTATTTTGAGAAACTGTGTGGTATCTTGGATTCTCGATCTAACAAATTTTAACAAAGGCTGTAAATACTGTGTCAAAAAAACGGAAAGAAGTCCAGTAAGGGAACCTTTGTCCCGGTGGTTTCCAAAAATTGTTATGATTCTTAGGTAATAAATATAAATATTGCTGTTGGGGATTCACCACTGTTAAATATTGCAGATCAGAATCGGTAATACCTTCCTCCATAGCATTCTATAGAAACCCATCAATTTTGTGCTTAAATCTAGTAGTAGGATCCAAAGGCATATGTATATAAAATCTAACATCAAATAGTTGTTTTTGGGCTTCAGCAAAATAAGCAGCCCAACCCATCACAACCACTGCCCCACCCTTATTGGCCTGGAGGATGTCAATATCCTTGTTATTCCTCAAATTGGTAAGTTCCTGTTGTTCTATCTGTGATAGATTATGTGGCAAAATTTTAGATTCACTCATCCTAAAATGTAGGTCATTAAGAACACACTCTTAGACACGTTTGTTCATGGTGGGCATAAAGGTGGATTTATGGAACTTAAATTCAGTAGATTTTTGAGACCCATCATCAAAACCAAAATGCAATCTAAGATTAAGCAGGTGGCAAAAGGCAAAAACATCATTGGCAAAAATGTCTTCTCCCACAAAAAAAAAAAAAAAACGGATATAATTAAGACCCTTGTTCAAAAACTGTTTCTGAACATCTGTCAATTCAACATAAGCAATATTGTGCACATTGCATATATCATTTACCAAGGTATCAGTACCTTGAGCAAAGTTTCAATATTGTCTGTTTTTCTTATATTTTCTTCCACCCCTATGCCTAAATGGTTATTGATGTTACATTTTTTGGGTGTAGGAGAGCCCTGAGTATGACATAATTCTATATCAGTGGCTGAAGATGATTCATCACCTGAGGTCCCACTATAACTACTCGTAGATTTTTTTAAAATGGACTTATGTCTTTTCCTTCTATGTGAGGTTGGTAAAGTTTCTGGACTTACAAACTTGACACTCCTATGAGATTCAAAAGACTTGCCCCTCTGGTAATCCCCATATCACTGTTAAATTTCTGGATTTTTTTATCTTTCAATTGTTTTTCCAACACAAGTAATTCATTAGTTAACTGATTAAAGCATGTAAGATAATATGATTCTCCTTCATAAATTTTGACCTCATTGTGACATCTGTGCACTGGCCCAGCAATCAAGGAGCCTCAATCCTCACCACTAACGCCAGTGAGGGGTGTCCATATAGGGAAAGGATAATAAATACACACACAGTAAAGTACAATCTCCCTTAAGACACACAGAGCTCACAGTCAATCTGGGGCTGGTTTCTCCCTTTCTCTCCAGATCCCCAATAAGAATCCCCACTGGCACAGCTATAGGGTCCAGATCTCAGCCTAGTGGGCAAGCTAAACTTCCAGCACCCTCTCTGTCCACCCAGTGCTTCGTGTCCCTGCCAAGTAGCTGGTACACACACACTTTGAGATAAGAGTTATATACAACCACACAGACAATCCTGGAGAAGGCTGGCACAGGTTCTCCAGCTGTGCCCCTTTTACCCAGACTATACAGTAGAAATCACTGCCACCACCCAGCTAATATTTATCAGCTACTCAAAGGCCCTTATGAAAGGGTGTCCAATTATACTGTGCAATATTATTATCCAAATGGTAAGTGCGACTAAATAGCCAAGACTTATTTGGAGTGACTTGGTACAGTATCACTATATACATGCAATGTACTCTTAGAGCTTAAATTATCTCTACACAAAACAGCCACATTTGAAAGTTTTAAAAATATTTAATAATAAATAATAAAAACACAAGACAATACTTCTTACTACACAGTGCTAGTCAAGAGTTCAGAGATCACAGAGAAATACTTAAAATAATACAGTAGAACAATTCTGACATCACAGTAAAACAAACTAGTCTAATCTTCCTATTTCCTAGCTATATCTAAGAGAAAACACAGTTCTAAAATTATACTTACATATAGACACAGGCAGAGTGGTGAGTTGGATGTTCTCAAGACAAATGCACAAATGCTCTCATTCTTTCTGCCCTTAAATTGATAACACAGTACCACTGATTCATTTCAGATTACATCATTTCTTTCTGGTTTTCAGGGTAACAGACTCTCAGAGGTTAATAGCCCTTGATCTTGCAGCTGACAGGAAGCCAGAGCAATAAAATAAATTATACATGCAAATTCTAGCGGTGGTACAGCGGTAGCATTGTTGCCTCACAGCAACAGGTTCTCCCGTTCGATTCCCGGCTGGAGTGTGGGGAGTGCCTTCTGTGTGGAGTCTGCATGTCCTCCCCACAGTTGGGTGGGCATTCGAAAGACATTCGTAAATGGGCGTGCCTTTGTTGAAGGTAAGGTTGAACATCAAGCGGGCACCTTGGCGTTCGGGAAAATCTACTGCCAATCATTAGCGGACTGGAGTTCTGCTGTGGTGACCCCTAACTGGGAAAAGCTGAATGACAACATACATGCAAATTCTAGCCATTAACTCTGGCCTCAAAACTATAGTAAGACTGCCTTTATCTAGACATCTTGGCTCCGAGTTTTGACATCAAAGAATTGACTTATCAGCTTTGTTACAGCAGATTGCGCTGTTGTAGGCGGTTCCATATTTAACTACCATTTTTCGCATTTAAGAGAAGAAGCCTGTGGCTTATATTAATATTTACAAATGACAAAATTATCTACAAAATTCTATCTGGCTAGGCTGGCAGCCTTCACCTATCTTCACACATCTCCCTGCCTGGGGAATTCAAGCAAATTTTTCAAGTGACCCTTGAGAAACATTGCTTGAGAGGGTTAGATCTATCTGAGTATACCTTACCCCATTCCTTGTCTTGAGACCCCATCTGCATTGGCATTGCTAATCCCACTGTGGTGCTGCACTGACATATTATATGCTTGTAACCATAGGCTCCATATTAGCAACTTGGCATTTTGCTGGCTGGCTCTGTGTAACCATGTTAGGGGGTTGTGATCTGTCACTGCAGTGAATTTTCTTCCATACAGATAAGGCTGAAGTTTCTGCAGTGCCCACACTATGGCTAGACATTCCTTTTCTACAGCTGCATAGCATTCCTCCCTGGGTTGGAGCCTACGACTGAGATAAACCACTGGGTGTTCTTCTCCCTCTGAAGAAATCTGGCTACAAACAGCCCCCACCCCATGGTTTGAAGCATCCATCTGCCCAACAAATTCTTTGCTGTAATCTGGACTGGCTAACACAGAGGGTCCTTCCAAAGCTTCCTTAAGCTCCTGGAATGCCTGCTCACATGCTGAGGCCCACACTACCTTATTTGGCCTACTCTTCCTTGTCAGGTCTGTGAGGGGAGCAGCTATGGTACTATAACTGGGGACAAACTTTCTGTAGTACCCTGCTGTCCCTAAGAATGCCCTCACTGACTTTTTGGTAACAGGTGGTGCAGGCCATACCTGGATGGCTTCCACTTTGGCAGGTTCTGGCCTGCTCTTACCACTCCCCACTCTAGGTCCCAGGTAGAGACCTCTGCTATACCCACCTGACATTTGTTGGGCTTAATGGCCAACCTTGCCCCCTGTAACCTGTCCAACACCTCCCTGACATGTTGAAGGTGCTCTTGCCAGAAATGGCTGTAGATGGCAATATCATCTAGGTAAGCAAGGTCAAACCCTCCTGCTCCTGCTAGGATATGATCTACCAGCCTCTGGAAAGTTGCTGGGGCATTTTTCATCCCAAAGGGCATCTTTGTGAACTCATACAAGCCAAAAAGAGTCATAAAGGCTGACTTCTCTTTAGCACTGGGAGTCAAGGGCACCTGCCAGTAACCCTTGGTAAGATCAATGGTTATAAGATACTTAGCCCCACCCAGCTTCTCTAGAGCATAATCTGTCCTATGCATAGGGTATCCATCTGACTCTGTGTGACTATTTAATTTCCTGTAGTCCACACAGAACCTGGTGCTGCCTTCCTTCTTTGGCACAAGCATCACTGGGGAGGCCCAGGAACTGTTGGACTCTTGAATCAACCCTAGTTCCAACATCTCCTGTATATTCTTCCTCAGAGTCTGTTTGACTCCCTCAGGCACTCTATAAGGGGCCTGCCTAATAGGCCTTTGGGGTTTTGTATCCACCTGGTGCAGTACACCCTGGTTTTCCAGTGAACATTTCCCCAAACTCCTGTAACACTGCTCGGATTTCTCCAACTTGGGTAGGAGATAGCTGCTGGGACATTGCTACCCCTTCCACCGAGGTGTCAGTTTGAGCCACACTGAGGAGATCAGTCCCCAGATCTCCCTCATACTCCTCCTGCAATCCACTGCAAATGCTCAGCACAAGGGCCTCCCTATCATGGTAAGGTTTCATCATGTTAACATGATACAATTTGTGCCCCTGCCTCCTGCCTAGCAGTTCCACCATGTGGTTAACATCACTTACCTTTCTTACCACCTTGTAGGGACCCTCCCAAGCTGCTTGCAGCTTGTTGTGTCTGACAGGAATGAGAACCATTACCTGCTGCCCCATAGCATACTCCTTAGCTCGAGCATTCCTGTCATACCACACCTTTTTCTGTTGTTGGGCTTCTGTCAGGTTCTTCTGAGCCAAGCTCATGAGTTCCCTGTGCCTTGTCCTGAGGTTTAGGGCATATGCCACAACAGACTCCTTCTGAAATTCACACTCACCTTCCCACTCAACTCGAATTAAATCTAGAGGTCCCATCACCCTATGCCCATACAGCAGCTCAAAGGGTGAAAAACCTGTGGATTCCTGGGGAACCTCTCTGTAAGCAAACAACAGATGATGCAAATATTTGTCCCACTCCCTCTTAAACTGGTCTGCAAATGACTGTAGCATGGACTTGATTGTAGAGTTAACCTCTCAACAAGACCATTAGTCTGCGGATGGTAAGGGTGGTATTCAGGTGCTTCACCCCACAGCCCTTCCACAGGCAAGCCAGCAGGTCTTACATGAAATTGGCACTTCTGTAAGTCAGTATTTATTTTGGAAAACATACCCTGCTGAAAATCTCTAACAAAGCATTTACCACCTTTTCTGCCTTAATAGAGGACAGAGCCACTGCCTCAGGGTATCATGTAGCATAATCCACTACCACTAGGATATACTTTTTCCCTGGGGAACGTGGGGTACTCAGAGGCCCCACAATATCCATAACTACCCTCTGAAATGGCTCCTCAATCACAGGCAAAGGCATCAAAAGAGCTCTCACCTTGTCTCCTGCCTTGCCTACCTTTTGGCACTACTCACAGGTCCTGCAGTACCCTCTTACATCTCTGGAAATTCTAGGTCAATAGATGTTCTGCATAATATGTCTCTTTGTATGTTTTATGCCCATATGACCTGCAAAGGGAATATCATCGGCTATGGCTAGAAGTACCAGATGGTAGGCTCTAGGCACTACCAACTGCTGTACCCTATTTCCTTCTAGCCCTCCCTCAGGGGTCCACTCTGTATACAGTAACCCTTTGTCCCAGCATACAGATCCCTTTCCCTTGAGAATCAGGTATCTTACTAGCTTTCTGCCTCAGGCCTTGCAATGTAGGGTCTGAAAGCTGAGCTTGTCTCAACTCTGTTTTTGTAACACTTCCCAGCTCCCCTTCCACAGGACGTCTGATATCCTCGGACAGTGGTGCCTCACTGCCAGCCTGGGTACTACTACTCACCTCTACCTTTGCAGTCACGCTGTCCAAGGGAACATCAGTACCCACAAGCAGCTGTGGCTCACCTTCAGTCTCACTGCTACAGAGTCACTCCCTCCCTGAAGTAGCCACCTCACCAGTCCTGGCTGCAAGTATGCAGTATGTCTGGGTCTCCCCCAGGCTACCAGACCCACGTACTTGTCTCCTAGCCTGACTGCATGTAACTGCATAAACACAGCACTGCCTCATCCAAATCCTTCCCTATCAGGACATCTGCAGGATGGTAGTTTGGTACCCCTGTTTTCTCAAGACAACTTACTATTGGCATTTTGTCATTCCCACTTACTGGCTTTCTCACCATTTGTTCCCCACCTTGCCTCCATGGATATCTGTATGCCACATGGGCCCACTGGTTGCATTCAAAACATTTAACTCTAGGTCCTGGATGTTTACCTGGACTAGTGACTTCCCCTGCTGCTGGCAGATTTTGTTGGGGCAGTCTGTGCTGCCCACCATGGGTTTCTTTAGAACCACGAGTAGTACTGGGGGTCCCTTTCCTGTGCAGGGATGCCCTGCTTGCTAGGTATAGGTCTCACTTCTTCCCCAGCTCATCTGAAGTAGCACATTGTTTATCAGCTAACCAGATCCTCATGTCCTCAGGCAAAATGCTAAGGGCATGTTCCCTCACCAAAAGGTCTGCCAGCCCTTCAAAAGTGGTGACTTGACATCCACTCACCCACCTATGAAAATAAGTACTCAATTCAGCAGCATATTCATACACACTTTCATCTGCCGTGCATTTATGGTCACAAAACTTTTTCCTGGAGCTTTCAGGTGTTAGCTTAAACAATTCTAAGAAACAGTTCTTAACCATAGTATAATTAAAACAGTCAACATCAGACATTTTAGACAGCACAGTTACAGCTATACCATGGAGTAAGGGGTCAGGAACTGTACATAGTGCCTTTGGTCAACATCATACTGTTTACATACCATGTCAAACATATGAATGAAACTATCAAAATTATCCCCCTCTTTAAACTGCGGAAGAATTTACTGACCTTTTGTGCTTTTGGGGTCCAGTTACTCCCTTCCCCATTTCTTCCATGACTCTGGTGAATAGTCAGCATCTCCTTCTCATGCTGCCTCTACCTCTGCTTTTCCTCAGCTTCCAGTTGTAGCAGTTTTTTATTCTCCTCAGCCTGCAGATGTCTGTCTCTCAGCTGCTTCTATTTCCAATGCCTGGCCTCCAAGTCAATTCTCTTTAACTCCAGATGGATTTTTATGTCCTCTGCAGAAAGGTTGAGTTGTCCATTCTCTGAGGGTGGTACATCTCCACTGTCACTCTGATCATCCTCCTGGTTGCTGTCTTCAGATGCAGCTGTGACCAAGGTTACAATAAGGTCTGCCTTAGTCATGTTTCCATGCACCAATCCCGTAGCCTGGCATATCTCAGCCAGCTGGCTCCTTGTCAGCTTTTCATACTCCTCTGCTGACATGCTGCCTGCTCTCCCTGACTAACTAAGCTAATAAAAGAAATAAAACAATTGTGATCTGAACTCTGAGTATTCACTGCATGGCTTCAGTGATCACTGTACACAAGCTACAGGAATTCACACTACCCACACCACTACAAGCCAATTAGTATTTGCCAACCAATTAATATGTGTTGTGGATATCCCACCACAGCCAAACAATTAATATGTGATGCCCATGCACTGGCCCAGCAATCAGGGACCCTCAATCCTTACCACTAACATCAATGAGGGGCATCCATATAGGGAAAGTATAATAAATACACACACAATAAAGTACAATTTCCCTTAAGAGCACACATACATCACAGTCAGTCTGGGGCTGGTTTCTCCATTTCTCTCCAGATCACCAATAAGACTCCCCACTGGCACAGCTATAGGGTCCATTTCTCAGCCTAGTGGGCAAGCTAAAACCTCCACCCTCTCTGTCCAACCAGTGCTTTGTGTCCCTGCCCAAGTAGCTGACATAAACACTTTGAGATAATAATTATGTACAACCACACAGACACTGCTGGGGAAGGCTGGCACAGGTTCTCCAGCTGTGCCCCTTTTACCCAGACTATACGGTAGAAATCACTACCACCACCCAGCTAATATTTATCAGCTACTCAAAGGTCCTCATGAAAGGGTAAGCACAAAACACAAACCAGGAAACACAAAGGTTGAAGAAAATAATCCAAATAGACTGCTGAGGCATTAGCTTCCTTAGCTGCCTCAGTTAAGGACCTTAATCAAAAGGTTGACACTTTATTACAGCAGCAGAGTATTGATGCAACTATGGGGGTTACAGGTAATGACAACTTTGCTGCTGTTCTGCAACCAAGTGACTCTTCTTTCATCACTCCTGCACAGAGACTTTGTAATACCAGTGACCGCACGCAAAGTAACTTTGCTGGGTTGAATAACCCTTGCGGTTCTAAATCAGTTTGAATTCAATAAACCTGTGTTTGGAATACCTGCTTCATGGTCTATTTTGATTCCCTTCTTCAACCTTTGTGTTCCCTTATGAAAGGGTGCCCAATTATACTGTGCAATATTATTATCCAAATGGTAAGTGCAACTGAACAGCCAAGACTTATTTGGAGTGACTTGGTACAGTATCACTATATAAATGCAATGTACTCTTAGAGCTTAAATTACCTCTACAAAAACAGCCACAGTTGAAAGGTTTAAAAATATTTAATAATAAATAATAAAAACACAAGACAATACTTCTTACTACACAGTGCTAGTCAAGAGTTCAGAGATCACAGAGAAATACTTAAAATAATACAGTAGAAAAGCTCTGACATCACAGAAAAATGAACTAGTCTAACTTCCTATTTCCAAGCTATATCTAACAGAAAAAACAGCTCTAAAATCCTACTTACGTATAGACACAGGCAGAGTAGTGAGTTGGATGTTCCCAAGACAAATGCTCAAATACTCTCATTCTTTCTGTCCTTAAATTGATAACACAGTACCGCTTATTCATTTCAGATTGCATCATTTCTTTCTGGTTCCCATACTAACAGACTCTCAGAGGTTAATAGCCTTAATCTTGCAGCTGGTCAGGAAGCCAGAACAAGAAAAGAAATTATACATGAAAATTCTAGCCATTAACTCTGGCCTCAAAACAATAGGCAGACTGCCTTTATCTAGACATCTCAGCTCCGAGTTTTGACATCAAATAATTGACTTATCAGTTTCGTTACAGCAGATTGCACTGTTGTTACATTTTTGCAGTTCCACATTTAACACCATTTTTCCAATTTAAGAGAACAAGCCTGTGGCTTATATTAATATTTACAAAAGACAGAATTATCTACAAAATTCTATCTGCCTAGGCTGGCAGCCTTCACCTATCATCACACTCATCACAAATAGATCTCACCTCTGATATATTTTTTTCAGTCATCCAGTCATAATAAGAGGTAAGAATATTTACAAAACCCATGAATGCATTTTGTTGGACCTTAACCTGCTCTTCAGCCAAAGTGTCATCTATATTAACTAATGGTTGAATAAGTATCCTCAGATCCCTAGGGGTTATAACCTTAGTTTGATAGGTTTTAAAGAGTTTGAGATGCCAGACATTTGTCCTTAGCATCGTCATACTTTTGATTAGCCTGATCAAACATTGGCTACACGCACTGGCTGAATCAGCAACCCCCACATGTCCCATATCAACACAAGACGAACCTAGGCTGAAGGCCTGTAAGTCATTTTTATTAGCTGAAAGACCCTGCAATATTGTAATTAGATCCATAACAATATAGTTATTTAACAATGGAAAAAAATACTGTCCCCAGCACTGCTCAGCATTATCAGGGCCTTCCATGAAAGCATAAAGGAGACCACTGGGTATGATGGATCGACATCCAAACCTTTTGAGATTCTCAGTGGAGTGAATCTGGCTCCAGTATTGTTTGGTATATTCTTTTCAGTTCTGTTGAAATTTGCTCTCAGAACTGCTACAGAGTGTATTTTATTCCAAATCAGAATGGGCGGCAGTCTTTAAAAACTGTCAAGGCTTAGATTGAAGACCAGGGTGCTTAGGGAGTGTCTAAGGAGTTCCTGTCTGCTGATGATGCAGCTATTGCTGCTCACACTCAGCAGGAACTGCAGTCATTCATGACTCACTTTAGGGATGCATGTATGGAATCTGGCCTCATGATCAGTTTAAAGAAGACCCATGTAATGGGCCAAAATATCTGCAATGAGCCATCTATCAGGGTGAGCGACTATGAGCTAGAAGTTGTACATGAGTTTGTGTACCTAAGATCTATGATCTTGGACAACTTGTGGCTTGATAGTGAGATCAACAGATGCATTGGAAAATCCACAACAATGTTTTTCAGGCTGATGAAGAGAGCATGGGTTAAAATAAATCCACTATGTGCAAGTTTACACAGTCTGTGTTAAGAGCACATTACTGTATGCCAGTGAAACATGGACTTTGTGCTCAAAACAAGAACAGCGACTCAGTGTATTCCATATGTGTCCACTTAGGTGCATACTTGGTATGTCATGGCAGTACAAGATCTGCAACAGTGCGGAGCTTCAGAGGCAGGCAATGCCACCATGTACATATGATAGATGGTCGAATACCAAAAGACCTTCTTGGAAAGCAACAGCTTGGAAACAGGCCAAAAGGGTGACCCAAACTGCACAGCAAGGACATATACAAGCATGATATCAGCACTCTATGTATCAGAGCAAACACCTGGCATTCTCTTGCCTTATGCCTAGAAACAAGAAGTGAATAAAGTTCTTGTTATATATGAAACCACCTTGACAAGGAGAGCGGAGGATAACAGAGCCCTCAGGAAGATCCATGCCCGTGATACCAGACATACATCTGCATAGTACTATTTAGAATGTAGAAAGGAATGCCACTTCTGGACTGGACTGCATAACCACAGATGATTCTGCTTAAATGAGTCCAGTGAAGGCAGAAATCCATGATCCTTTATGATCGTAGGATGCCTGTGGTTACTTTGCAGCTATCTATTTTTTATTTTGAAGAAAGCGTATATGGGACAAAACAGTGGTGCAGTGAATAGTCATGTCACCCCATGGCAGGAGGTTCTTTGATTCAATTCTAGGCTGGGATGCCTTTTGTGCAAACTCATTGGGCCGGATTCACGAAGGCTTGCATGGAGTCTAAGAGTAGTGTAAGACTCCATACAGCCAACATGTCTGCTGAGCAATCCAGGAACAGCCGGCAGGGGCGTGCAAGAGAGCTCCTAAAATTAATCTTGCATGGACAGGGTTAGTTTATGCAAATTACCTCATTTGCTGCTAAAAGCTATGCAAATGAGGTAAATTTGCGATCCAGGAAACACTAACCTGTCCGAGTAAGAGTAGTGTTATTTGCAGAAATGTACTTGGTTGGCAACTTAGTACTGTTCTGCAAATAGCAAAGTGGAGCCATGACAGCTCCAAATAAAGGATGCATCCAGTTGATGAAGCATGCCAATGGCCAAATATATGGCCATTGGCATTTTTATGTGCTGCAAAATAATAAAAAGTATTTTTTTTCCTTGATCTCCAATGTTTAAGCGTAGCACAGTGCTGCGCAAACGTGCAGCACACTAAAATATCAGAAAATCAAGAAATTAAAAGCCAGAAATATGATTTAATTCAAAATATTCATCTGTCATGCAAGTGAATGGCAGGCAGAAGACAACATGGCTACTGAGTAGTGGTTGCTAAGGGGGGAAGCTCAGTGTGAGAGATGTAACCAAGCATTAGTAGGCAATCCTATGCAAATGAGGATAAGGATAGTGAATCCCAATATTTCCTGCTATGTGAACCATGTCCCTAGAGTGTAAAAGTAGGATAAGGGGAGGAACAGAGTAGAAGATGGGTAACATCATGAGGGGGTATGTATCAAAAAGACTGTAAGCTTTTTGGAGCAGAGTGGCATGTTTTGCTGTGAGTTACTCAGGACTAGGAGAGGTGTGTCTACAGTTGCCTAAACTGAAACCCAGAAACTGAAGGTGTATGCCGTGGCTATCACAAAAGTTTCTTGCAAAGCTGCTTACACTGTGTGCATGCGTGTGCACGCATGTAAACCCATCTAAGTCTGTGTGCGTGGGTGTGCACCCATGTAAGCCTGTGTTAGGCCGTCTAAGCTTGTATACACGAATGTGCACCCGCCTAAGCCTGTGTAAGCTTGTTTAAGCCTGTGTGCGTGCGTGTGCGCTCGTGTGTGCTCGTGTGC
The DNA here is from genome assembly GCF_019279795.1 of Protopterus annectens. Taxonomy (NCBI): domain Eukaryota; kingdom Metazoa; phylum Chordata; order Ceratodontiformes; family Protopteridae; genus Protopterus; species Protopterus annectens. The sequence goes on along the minus strand of NC_056729.1, from coordinate 437,368,245 downwards.
GCATGTTTGCGCATGTTTGTGTGGCACTGCCCCCTGTGGAAACAGAAAGGGAAAAGGAAGGAAAAGAAGTAGTAGGACATTAACCAAGGAAAACTAGCAGAGCTGCCAGGTGAAATCAATCAGAATCAGCCAATTACACAGGCAGTACAGTAGCCCAGCCCAGCCCAGCACTTAAAACTCTGCAAACAACATTCCCCCATGTTTTTTCTCAGAAACACTGCAACACTGCAGTCAACAAAGAGAAGTGAAAACTTAAAAACTTAAACTGAGACATAAAAATGTTAGGGACTGCCATTGCTGTTATAAGACAACATGTGCAAGTTGCTGAGGGTGATGCCATTGCAAATGCTGCTGAGCAACCCACAGTGAGGAGACGGAGAAGAGTGTACAGACCCAGGGTAACCTACCAGGGGCTACATGAGCTGGAGATAGTGGAGCGCTATAGAGTGGACAGAGAGCTCCTGCAGCAAATTGTTGAGCTGTGCAGGCCATGCCTCACACACAGAACCAACAGAGGGGAACCCATCCCAGTGGAAACCAAGGTATGTGTTGGCCTAAGAATACTAGCAACAGGTACCTTCCAGAGACCAACTGGTGATATGATGGGGATTTCACAGGCATCAGCATCCAGGGTACTGCACCAGTTCCTGAATGCCATGTCAGCATATGTCGGTGATCATGTATATTTCCCCAATTCCCGTGAGGTATTGGCCAGCAATATGCGTCTCTTCCAGCAAATAGCGGAATACCCTGAGGTAGTGGGTGCAATTGACTGCACGCACATACACATCAAAGCACCAGCTGGTAAGCAGGGTAGGGCCTACATCAACCGCAAGGGCTACCACACCATCAACTGCCAGGTCGTGTACGATGCCCAGGGCATAATACTGAATGTGTGTGCTGGCTGCCCTGGAAGCTACCACGATTCCCATATCTGGCATCTGACGCAGCTGTACCAGACATTTGCCAATGGGGACTTCCCTGACCGTCACCTAGTGGGGGATGCTGGATATGCACTGGAGCCGTGGCTGATGACATCCATCAGAAATGCACACACACCTGAACAAGAACTCCATAATGAGGCACACGCACAAACATGAAATGTAATCGAGCATGTGTTTGGGATGCTCAAGTCACAGTTCCGGTACCTAGACACATCTGGTGGAGCCTTGCAGTACTCACCAACTACATGTACCCAAATTGTCATGGTATGTGCCATGCTACACAATATGATCCTGCAAAAACAGCTGCAGCAGAAACAGCATGGGGCAGGGTCAAACAGCCCCCCACCATTGCCAAGGCCTGCACAGGCACAACGTGACTCAGAGGAGGAACAACCTGAGCCTGCCCCAGTAGGCAGAAGGAGGCGTGCCCAGTATGCCTTGGCCTTGGCAAAGAGGCAACGCATAGCACATACACTGGCTCAGTAGGGACCCTGGAAATGATACCCCTCTCTGACTCGCACATAAAATAAAGGGGATGCCTAACTTGACACTATCTGTTTCCAAACATGTATAGGGAGTGTAGTATGTGCATCCGACATAGGCAGCCCTGCAGCACCACCTGGGGCATGATTGCCATGTTTTAAGCAATATAAAGCAGTGCTAAGCAGCTTTTACCAATATCTCGTATATGTAAACAAAATTGCTCGTGGAATGTTGGCCAAGGTCAAGCAAAGTTGAGAAAAGTCAGTTAAACATGTTCATAACTGCTTTACTGTTCCTTAAGCAGTCTGGTCTGGCCAGCATGAAAATAAAAAGCAGTGACAGGGATTGACCCCAGGATAATGTGCACTATGGTCACAGCACTGAACCACTAAGCCATGATATAATTACATTTGCTCAGACACAGCAGGACAATTGTACACTAATGCAAACACAAAGCAATGCTGTATCATGCCCCTAATGAGGCAAATGGGTAACCTCACCCACACGCCTATGCAGACAGAAAACATCAGGCCAGGCGTTGTGATGTGGGTTGTGTAGGCTATGAAGTCGCAAGCTAATATATGTGACAATGGACGCTAAGATCTGTAGTACAGTAGTATGCCTCAAGCCAGTACGATAGGCAACAGTACAGACTGTACTGGTGTCCTGTACATAGCAGTGCAGGCACAGCAAATGTGTATAAGTGTCAGGTGAAACCTACATCCTATGTACACCCACAGTAACAATCCGGTGTGCCCACGGGTAGAAATGTACAAAGAATAGCTGTCCCCCCTGTATGTAGAAATGTTGATAAGTTTATGCAAAGTGTCTCATGGAAGCCCTGCAGGCACAGCATGATCCCTGTTAATCTATGACACAAAGGTGAGCCCTGCTGTAAAAATACACCTTGATTTACCATACACATATAGTATAAATGTGTATACTGTGCGTGCTCACACACTCCAACAAATGTAGTGGATTTCATTCAGCATCACACTGAAAGGTCATACTGGGCATGCTCACACACTTAAAGAAACAAAGCAAATGTCAGGCAGGAAGATACTGAAAGGTCATACTGGGCATGCTCACACACTTAGGCTAAATACGGATGTGATAATAAGGGATCTATGGACAAATGTGTATAGCAATCTCTACTTCCAGAAACACATTCACAAAGTGGTCTGAAAATCTTGCTATGTGTACACACAAACTGCCAAGGTCTGTGCATGTAGGTCAAAGGAGGTTGCCACTACTCAGCCATCATCAGACCTGTCAGAGAGTACCACAACACACTTGCGATGAATCTGACTAGGCACATTCAGCAGCTAGAAAGACCAATGAAGTACCTTAACAAGAGGATTACTGGCCTAAAATACTTGCCCTATGCAACAAGAATGAATGTAACCCAAGCTGTACTCTGTTGCATACTGTCTACGCAGGAGATCTCTGCCCAACAGACAGGTCCAAGTCATGGTTACACTCAGATCTGTTCTGAGTTACAGCTCAATGGCACTAAATGTACAGAGCCAACTGATATTGGCAACATCTTGGCAGATAGGATCAGTGTTAACTTTACCCCCCTCTCACCCATGAAAGAGCACATGTCTATAATGGAAGACTGCAAAGTTGCTGTCATCATGGCTGCACAGGTAAAAAACACTCTCCGAAGCCAGTATCACAGCAGCCATGGGACTAGATAACTTCCCAGGCTGTGTAGTATCTACTTCCCTGAAGTAAACATTAACATGGAAGGTCTGTGGCTACCGAAGTTTCCAGAGGACTGCAAACTAGGAGCCATCATTGTAAACACTAAAGATGTGGACATCCTACAAAAGGGCCTCACTGAGATAGATGGCGGTTGTCCAAGCCATGGGCTGTAGCTCAATGCCAAAAGGTGCATTATCATCACCTTTGTTAAAATCTCTGTAGCCAAGAACTACAACATAGGTGGTAGTATACCTAACACTGTAAGTGTGACAAGAGACCCTGGGTCACAGGTGGACAGTGGATAAAACTGTGATAAGTACATTCCCACAGTAGTCAGGAAACCCTCTTATGTGGCACACCTCATCACAAAATGTGTCTCATGCAGAATAAAAGAGGACAGTGTTTCCCTCTACTCACCACTCACTAGAACTATAAAAGAGTACAACGCCACTGTTGCTATGTACCTCACAAGACAACTACAACAACTGGAAATCCAACAGGAATACCTCACAAAGTGCATTAGTGGCCTGAAATACATGCCATACACAGACCATCACAAAATGCTCCATCCGTACTCCCTTGCATATCGCCTACTCAGAGGTGTTCACTGCCTAACATACAAAGCTATGTCAAACATAGAGCTGCTGGATATGATCCACGTAAAACACTCACAATCACTCTGACCTTTGGACCCAAAACCACGAGTGAAATACAAAAGGAAAGGGTGTAGCCATTTACCTTTTGGATATCCACACCTTCAGGTTACTGGCACAGCATGAGGCCTTGGAGACCATGCAAGTGCATCTAAAATTGGGCAAAGCTTGTCCTTGTCTCAGGAACCTCACTCAGTATTCCAGAGAACAATGGCAAATATAAAGGTCCTATCAAACACCATTATATGAGGAGATTACAACTACCCAAACACTGAGTGTGTGAATTACTCGTATACAACGTCCTTTGCCCAATGTGTCCTACAGTTAAAAAACTCTAACACCCTGGAACAGCTGGTCAGCACGCCCACTACAGGTGACAACATACTGGACATGATCATCACCAACATGGGATACCAGTGTTCCACAACAGAGATAAACCCCTCGCTGGGAATATCAGATCATGAAGTAATCACACTGGACATCCACATCCCGCCCCTACACCCAGTCAATGAAACCACTGTGAAGACATTTGCAAAAGCAAACTGCACACTTCCCAAGACCAAAGTGGAAAGTTCCGAAGACCTCTTGCTATAGGATAATGGTATGCAATCTGCAAAAACATTTACAAGTGCATCCTATGAGCATCTACAGGGATGCATGGAATGAGACATCACAAATAAAACCAAGATGCACTCCTCTAAAAATAGGACAACAAGCAGGTGTTTCTTGTCCATAAATAAGCTAGACAAGAGAAGGAGGAAACGAACACATGATGGATCCAACTTCACTAAAGGAAAGGCATCACTGATCATTATCAGGAAGAAACAATTATCGCTCATAAAATAATCCAAGGACAGTTTCTAAAGACAAATAGCCAAGGAATGTAAGAATAACAACCACAAAGCCTTTGGTCGCTATACCAGACATGTAGGTGTCAACTTCCAAATATGCTGTCAGCTACTGAAAAAAGGAATGAAATACACCAAACCAACTTTCATTGCCCACATCCAGGGGGACAAGTTCAGTGTAAACTCCCCCCCATCACCCCCAAAAGGGCCTGTATCCATCACAGAAGGATGCAGAGACCCAGACGTTATGGACATGCAGGTAAAGACAGCCCTCACCAAAGCTAAGAACATAGCATCAATGTGACTGTATGTTGTCCCAGGCTGCATCTTACACTAGGGCCATAAGGAACTACACACTCACCTACATTCACTGTCCAGACTCAACCGTACCACAGGCTATGTACCCAAAGAATGGCATACACTAACGGTCATCCAGCTCCACAAAGGGTGTGCCAAAACAGAACCTGGAAACTATTGCCCAATATGTCTACTCAGCCGGGTCTACAGAGCTATTGAGCCAATTATCATGGAACCCATACATTGAGACATTGGAGATCTCCAGACACTGGACTCTACACAACTTCGCCTTGTTAAAAGCAGAGCCTGGCTCCCAAACCTAGTTGAGTTATTTAAAACAGTTACCATGAACATAGATGGAGGTGAAAGTAGTCCACACAGTGCACCTAGACCTCACTAAGGGCTTACTGCACCATTCCCCACTCTGTCATCATGGACAAGTGTACCAGTCTGAACATTAACAGCTATATCACAGGATGGGTGGCCAAGTGGCTCACAGATCAAACACACATGTTCATAGTTGCGGGTGCCATGTCCATCTCTAAGCCAGTCACAAATGGCATCACACAGGTCTTGGTCCTGGGACCCCACCTCTTCAGTAGATACTGCTCAGAGGTACAGGGAAGCATGGCAGGTGTATGACTGAACAGGTTTGCAGATGAATGGTAACTGTGGTCCATAATCCACTGTACAGCTGACACAGACATCCTCCAGAAGTGTCTTATAGAGACAGATACCTGGTGTCAAAACAATGCCCTCAAGCTGAATGGCAAAGAATGCATAGTCATCCCCTTTGGGTAAAACAAAGTGCACACAAATTACCACATATGTGGTAATCCAGCATGTACGGAGGAAGTCATTATGGCCCTGGGGACACAGGTAGATAGTAAACTCACCTTTGATGATCACATGCCCAAAGTGTTTAGACATTCCTTCAATGTAGCCCATCTAATGTCACGTAATGTAACCCACTTCGTATAGTCTGATGATGTCACCATCCTACAAATATACCTGTGGAAAAGAGACCTCCTAGTAATATGTATAGCATGTCGTGTTAATACCTACTCCACTAGTATCATGAAGTAGTTAGGTAGTCGTTTGAATCCTGCACTGGACAGCTGTGTGTGTGTGTGGTTTCCTTGGGAAGGTGCAACCTTTTAGGAGAGTAGTGAAACACCTCAAAAGTGGTAAACCAACCTTTGTCAAGTCTGATGATGTCACCATCCTGCAAATATACCTGTGGAAACAAGAACTCACAGTAATATGTATAGCGCGTCATGTTAATGTGTACTCCACTAGTATCATGAAGTAGTTAGGTAGGTGTTTGAATCCAGCACTGTACAACTGTGTGTGTGTGGTCTCCTTGGGAAAGAGCAATATTTTAGGAGAGTAGTGAATCACCTCAAAAGTGGTAAACCAACCTATGTCAAGTCTGATGGTGTCACAATCCTACAAATATACCTGTGGAAAAGAAACCTCCCAGTAATATGTGTAGCATATCATGTTAATGTGTACTTCACTAGTATTATGAAGTAATTAAGTAGGGGTTTAAATCTTGCACTGGACAACTGTGTGTGTGTTTGTGTGTGGTCTCCTTGGGAGGAGCAACCTTTTAGGAGAGTAGTGAAACACTTCAAAAGTGGTAAACTAACCTTTGTCAAGTCTGATGATGTCATCATCCTACAAATATACCTGTGGAAAAGAGACCTCACAGTCATATGTATAGCATGTCGTGTTAATGTGTACTCCACTAGTATCATGAAATAGTTAAGTAGGGGTATAAATCCTGCACTGGAAAAATGTGTGTGTTTGTGTGTGGTCTCCTTGGGAGGAGCAACCTTTTAGGAGAGTAGTGAAACACCTCAAAAGTGGTAAACTAACCTTTGTCAAGTCTGATGATCTTACCATCCTACAAATATACCTGTGGAAAGGAGAACTCCCAGTAGTATGTATAGCGCGTCGTCTTGATGTATACTTCTCTAGTATCATAAAGTAGTTAACTAGGGGTTTGAATCCAGCACTTGGTGAGTGTGTGTGCTGTATGTGTGTGACACTGTTGGTCAATGTGTTGTGGGTTTTGCTTTTACTACTGTATGACATATCAGTATGCATTGCACATGTGAGCTAGCTGTGTGGCAAATACATATATGTACATGTTACCTCAATGATTGCATGTGTGGGAAACCTGCTTTCTCCAAGAACACAGCTGTCATCCTTGCCAGACTGTGCTGCTGCTTCCTAGACCTTAGGTCACATCTGTATGCTTGTGACAAGCCCAGCCACTGCAGTGATCCCTGGCCTAGGTCATCTGTGTCACACAAAGTCATTACAGTTCCTATTGGAATGTGTGAGTGAGGGTCTATGGCTGAGGTATATGTCAGACCTGTTCAAACGCAGCAAAGTCTGTCAATGATGACTATTTATAACTGGTGTTGAACAACCTTTGTGGATATGCATGCAGACCCCTTATTGCTTATGTGATCCACCGGGGGATCTCAAAATACCTTTGGAAATATGATTAACAAAGGACAGATGACTTAACACTTGGTTGCATGTACACATCAGTACCTGTTCATCATGTTGTTGGCTACTACCTATGTGGTACTGTGGGGATAACATGTTCCATAATGGTGGATGACTATGCTTAGTTTGGCTTATAGCTTTCCAGCATGGGTTTGACAGCAGGCATCTGTCTGTATGATACCCTTGCGCAGGATGTGTGTCATCTGGAGAATGCATTATAGGCCACAATATGCATTACCAGATGTGGACGGACATATCCCTACTGTGATAGCTTGTACCTAAGAGAGCTATATGCCAAACAGGATTGGTGTCAGTAATGGGTGCAGGTGAATACCAGTGGTTACTGGCATAGTATAGTACCTGAAGGATCCAAATGTTGCTGTGTGTCCTATATCTGTGTGTCGGTTGTCATGACATCATCTAACGATTGGTTATGGTCAGGCTGTGGAAGTGATGTATACTACCAGAATGCAAAACAATGACAGATAGTAACAGTATCACCCACAGCATAGTGCCAAACCATGTCATACACACATGTGTAGTCATATTCCGGAATGTGTGTAGTACAATGCATACTGATCACCAATAGAAACTATGGAGTGTTACTGTGTAATACAGAGCATGTCACCCCGGCCATGTGTCCACTATGCACGTACATGCAGAGAGTTCACCTTCACCATGTTCACAACTGTACACCTGCAAATCTGTGCTACACACATCCCACACATACTGTCCACTCTCTAACACATGCTGCCAATACTGCACACATCAGCCAAGTGGCCAGACAATACACAATTGGAACCAACACTGGTGTAAACAACACTACAATGACAATCATAGCTTTAATGCATCATGCCTGCTCAGCTACACCTTCAAGCATATCATTACACTCTACTGCTGACAACATGCTAACATTGCTATACTGCTATATAGACACCCTGTGCATCAGCACCAGGGTAGCCTGTTCCTGCATCGATGTTACAGATGACAGGAGGCGGCACAGGTTTCATCATATGCACAGGGTGTGTTGTTGGTTTTCCAGAGGCCTAAAGTGAGCCATCCACTTGACATGTATGTGTGTGTGTGTGTGTGTGTGTGTGTGTGTGTGTGTGTGTGTGTGTATGAGGGGCAAGGATACTAGAATGGGCCAATGTTGTTGTAATGTGTGTGGGTATGTGATAGCCCTAGGTGTCTGCAGTATGTGTGTGTATCTGCATGCACACAGTTCCACCATGTGGCTGCCATATATGGGTATTTGTGGGACAGCCACAGACTGTACCTGCGAGGCTTTACAGATCACCGTCTCTGGCCACAGATATGGTACCTGTGCTTGGCAGGGGTGCTACTGACACTATCAGGTACTAAGCCAGACTGGGTACTATACCCAGAAGTGGATGGATGTACACTGGACACAGGTCCCTGCTGGTACTGTCCAGAGCCATGTGCATGTGGTCTTCTAGGATGTTCTATAGACAGCCCACCCCCAACATTGCTGGGGCTGGTACTGGCATTATGGGAGCAGCTGTGGCTTGAGGGATGTCTGCAGCAACTGCCAGCTGCTGATGTTGCTGGCATACATCCACATCAACATCTCAACCATCACGCACTGTCCTGACACATGGACATGACATTGTGGAGGATATCTAATGTCTCTCCCCAATGTCTATCAGTGACCTTGGTGTAATGATGGATGGCACCTGCTAGGTCACAGATACTGTCAATGACGGCGGTGTTATGTGCCCTCTGTGCCCTTAGTCCCTGTCTGGTGTACCGTTCCATACATGCCTGTGCCTCCATGACAGCCTGGAACATGCGTGACATTGTCAGACCTGTGGCATGTCTGCCAGTGGCATGATGAGCAGCAGCACTTCTACGAGAACCCCTGGACATCTGCCTATGTGGTACCATACCAGACATCTGGGTATGGCTGCTGTTCTGGGATGCATGTGCCATGGATACCACACTGTCCTGGCCAATGCCAACTGTACACTGTCCCTCAGCTATGGGCATTGGTGATGGATGTATTGGCAGTATGACTGTATGCATGGATGGGGTGGACAGCTGTGTACTGTCAAGTGGTGGCCCAACGACAGACCCTGGCAAACACTCCTGTGCCTCCACACACCTATCTTTATTATCACTATGTGCCTCAGTTACATCAGTTTCCCTGCTGCAGTGAACCAGGCCTAACACAGCACCTGTGGGAGGAAAACAGGAAACACACTTTACGACCTGTACATGATGTCGGCACACATGCACACATGAACACATGAACACATGCACACATGAACACATGCACACATGCACACATGAACACATGCACACATGAACACATGCACACATGCACACATGCGCACATGAACACATGAACACATGTACACATGAACACATGAACACATGCACACATGCACACATGCACACATGCACACAAATACACTCCTCACTACAGCAGATACCCACACACACCACCAGCAATCAAAAACATACTCAGTAGTGGTTTAAGGTAGGTTACAGTATCACAAGGCAAACAGTCATATCACACGTGCCAGCATGCAGAAAATTTATTGCTCAAGACCATGCAGTGCGAGTGTAGACAGCCCTTGTTATTAACAGTATACATGGCTTTGATGCATGTGTGTTGTTGTTCAGTGATTGGCCTCACCCTGGAATGCAATGTGTACATGGAAACAACACTGCTGTGCAAGTATTAAAAGGTCTGCAATGTCCTGTGCACCATCACTCACAGGTGTACATACCATGGCTGGATGTGCATCTGTGTGTCACATAGATATCCATTTCTGATTACAGTGTCTGTGTCTGTAGCAGATAATTGTGGACACAGGTTTAGCACATGCATGCTATGTATACACACAGGATGAGTGGTGCATGTATACGTGATGGAATACCATTGCTCAACATGGCCATTGTACAGTGGTTATGGTGAGTATAGGACACATTGTGGACATGCCAGTGCCAGCCATGACATTGCATGCTACAACATGACTGCAACATTGAACATCACACATACCCAATGTGTGTCATGTGACCTATACACTCAATAGCATTACAAGACATATATGTGTCACTTTGTACAAATGGTGATTGTTATGCATATTGTGTATAGGTGCACATGTTTGCACACACACAACATTGAGGTGCATAGCAATGACTGCTATGTGTAGTACTGTGGTCACTGTAACTGGATGGGGTGCAGTACCATGAGCTATCATCATCATGCATCATGTGGTCACTCAAGGCTACTAATATGTGCCAGACCACCACCTAGCATGTTGTACCTGAACTGCAGTACCGTGGCTACATTCACAATTGCACAGCCACTTGTTACATGGGTTTGTAAGTTGCCCAATAGGGAGCATTGCCTAACATGAATGTGTTATGTGTTGAAGAGTGTCGCACAGCCCCATGATAGGCCTCTACCCCTCAGGTATATTATGTGTGCTGTGTGGATGACATGTGGGATACTGAAGTGTGACCTTACAGCAGGTGTCTGGATATGCCATGTGTAGCATGTTAAGGTGTACTGCGTATGACAAAGTTGTGTATGTTGTGTACATGTGTATCAACTATGCCTATCCAATGTCCAGTACGGTGTTGCCACAATTGTGTGAGATACTCTGTGTATTGCATGTGATTGAGGCAGCTACTGACATTACTGAGATGTGCATAGTCTCACAGCAAACATGCACAGCATGCATTATGCTTAGGTGTGTTACGTGTACATGGCCTACACCTCACCTATGACATGAACATTTCATTAGCAATATTACATTTATAACACACTCACCAGCATCGACCGGCTGCCTTGCTGTCACACCAGAGGGACCTACAAGAATATGAGACAGTTTGTCAGTGGCCACAACTGTGGCATTGCTACTGTGAGTTTGCTAAACTACAGTAGTACAACAGTCGACAGTCACAGACGTACAGATTATATTCCACATATCAGTATTGCACAACACTAAACACACAGTACACATCTCACATATGCATACTCTACCAATACAGGTAACAGTAGTCTACAGATAGGGCATGTTACCTGCACGCTCCATGTCAACATGCTGGGTGACTCCGGACTCCATGATGACACATGTATGTTGCTGTTCCTGTTGTTGGCCAGGAGCCACCATGCTTATGAGCAGCTCCTCCACTCTGGTGATGGGGGGGTGAATGGCTACCCCACCACCTGTGGCAAGCTGTTGTCTACAGATATTGGATGCATGCCGCCGGACATGTCTAATTAAATCACTGCAGTGATGGCGTACCTGCTCATATGTCTGGTTATGCATGCTTATGTCATTTCCCTGGCGAACAAGATCTTGCCACAGTGCAGTCCGCTCATGCTGGTCCTGGCTGGTTCTAGGGAACAGCAGGGTGTAGTGCTGCACCAGGCTGCTGTGTATTTCCTGTTCCTCTGCAGCTGTATAACACGTGTTGCATTGATGGGCCATGCCCCTGGAAGACAATTAAACAATATGTGTAAGCAAGTCATGTGGCACACTTAAAATTCTAAAGTACAGATATCAATTAACTGCTATATATAGCATCCAATTGACTGTCAGAGGGTACACACGTTCAATACCACATATTAGTGCTCAGGCCACAACTGGCTGACAGTGCCTGGCACGCTCTATATATCAAACCATGTTCTGCACAGCAGCAAAGAGAAGCCAGTATGTAAGACTATACACCAGTACATGGCACACTGTATGTGACACAATGCACCACCTAGCCACAGGAGGTATATATCAAGCTAATGCATAAAGAATGTCATCCATTGCAATGAATGTAAAGTACAGTTACAGTATTACTAGTATACCACCCTAGTCGTTGATGCCAAACCCCTGCCTAACATATGTGCACAGTTGTTAATATAGGTGGCATACTGCTGTACCAGACTATACATGTTGCTAGATACACACATATACCCTGTAACACACATTTGATTGAGGGCATGGTACAGACTTAATTACACACACATCAGACATACATACAACACACAAATGTATGCCAACCCAGATGAGCTTTACCTGTGTACCATACTACAGTACTGTGTTTCACTACTTACAAAACCTTATGCCTGAGGTATGTAATCTGTGAGGACTACAGGGAACACACAAAACAGTGTTTCCAAGCAATGTGAACATACACCATACTGTACTGTTTAGGCCTACAGCTTCAGGTAGTACTACAGTTCACATGGGAGTTGGATTCACCAGCAGTACCACTCACTATGCATACATGTATTGCTTTAGCCTACAATTGGACACCACAGTCGACAACAAGGGACTATGTCACACCGTATGCCATACTTCTTTTTCTGCCTAGCAATGGCATACACATCTTTTTCTGGGATCACAGCTAGGACACAAACTACCATGACAGAAACAATTTCACACTAAGCTATCACACCTTTACAGACCTTGCACACATTCACCAACACATTCACCATCACACTCAGTCAAACTCACATAGCAATTATTGCACTAAGTACATGTGTGTGTGCATCATGTCATAGGTAGGTAATACGCTATTGGCCCTAGGGCCTACAGCAGCCTAGCCATACACTACCCTGGCCTTTGACACACATGTAATTTAATTTCACTTGCCCCTGTCAACCAGAGCCACAGAGGTGATTCCCGGGGTGTATTTCCTATCTCCCAACCAATCATCAGGAGTATTTATGACAACTGCTAATGAGGAGCTTTGTTTGCTATTGATAGGTGGTTTGTTCCAGAGTATGGCAAGTCTCTGAGATGGGAATCTATCCCTCCAGCATGTGCTGTTTAGTGAGCTGACAAGGTTTAGGGCCCTAGAGCGTGTATCTCAGAGGGATTGTAATATGTTTACGTGGAGGGTGTCCAACAGCTATGGGTGTGACATAGCTCTGTATGTTAGGCAGAGGTCACCTCTGGGTAGGCGGTATGCAACACAGTCTAGCTGTGGTTTTGTGAGTCAGTCTGCATAGGGCAATTGTTTGAAGACGGTATTACTCTTTGTGAGGTATGTCTGTGGCCTTTCCAGTTACTGTAGTTGTCATGTGAGGTACATACCACATGGGACATTGTACTCTATAATGGGTTTTCAGTATGATGAGTAGAGGGGAACACTGACCTATATTTCCCTAGATGACACACCTTTTGTGATGACGTGTACCATGTAGACAGATTACATGACTAGTGTGGCACTGTGATTATCAAAGGGAGGGCTACTGTCCACCTGTGTCCCATGTTCCCTTATCACACTTTTGGTGTTAGGTAGACTACCACCTATGTGGTAGTTAATGGGTACAGAGTTTTGGCAAGAAGGGATGACACTGCAGTGTCAACACTGAGCTTCAGTCCATGCCTTGGTCACTAGGCACCTGTCGCAGTAAGTATGACCCCGTGTCTCTCTCTCTATCGCCTTCCCTCTCTCTCTCTCTCTATATATATATATATATATATATATATATATGTGTGTGTGTATATATATATATATATATATATATATATATATATATATATATATATATATATATATACACACACACACACACACATACATATCAACATCCATTGCTGTACATATAGATGTACATATAGGCACGTATACAGTCCACTTTTCATGGTGGGAATATTAATTATGCAACAGTTGTAAGATATACAGTTATGTAATAATATTGCACAGTGTTGTGCAGAATGCATTGAAGGTGTCCTCAGCCCATGTAGCTTTAGCAGGCCTCACTGGCTGCAACACTGCAAAAATGACAAATCATATCCACAGCATTTAACCACCACATGTCATATACCAGCACTGCATGCTATTTTCTTTGCCACACACTACAACCTACATAGAAATATGCACATAACATCCTTCAACAACAAATATATATATATATATATATATATATATATATATACACACACACACCCTTCACAAACCGTTGCAGTATGTCCCTTGCCCTATGCACATGTACAGATACATATAGATACATACTGCTGCCACATATGGCTGATTCACAGTATGTAGAGTACTCTTCAAAAACATCTACTACATGCCAGCAAATACATACATGTTACATACCTTTCCTTTGTATTTCTCTGTTCCGTCTGTTTTTAAAGGAAATTTTTTGGGGGGGGGTTTCTCTGTCTGTTGATGTTGCTCTTTATTGTTCTGTGTCTGTCTGTTTCTGTCTGTTTGTCTTTGTCTGTGTCTCTGTCTCTCTCTTGCTCTCGTTCTCTCTCTCTCTCTCTCTGTTGCTGCAATGATATTATTGCATGTGTGGACAGCAAGTACAACCTGCTTTTCTAGGTATCTGCACATGTGCATGTGATGGCCTCTGCACCAATTGGTGCCCACAATTTAGTAATTGCATGCAGCCTGCTGAGTGGTAATTGCAGTACTCACTGTCATAGCAGCCCACTGTTATAAAATGCTAAGTTAGGTAGGCGTAGCCCTTTCAGCTTTCCAAAGTGGGGCCCATGTTTGTTTGCTGTGGACACCGTTGTGTCAGTCAGGAGGTTGGTATATTTCTTATATCTGAAGCTAGGGTTGTAGCTAATGATTTGCATGTTGTACTCAAACCTGAATGTTGCTGCTTCTAGTACACACTTGTCAGTGTAGAATTTTACTCACCTCTCCAAATGCTAACACAGGATACATGGGAGTATGTACTTTCTTTTCTAATTAGACAATTAACTCCCATTCAAAAGTAGTTATTGCAATGTATTCTTCTGGCACATGAACTGTTTGTGAACTACTATACTGTAAATATTACTTTATTCACTTCTGAACAGTTTGTGTTTTTTTTGTGTTGACATTAGCACAGGCTGCTCAAGACAACTGGACAAATTTCAGTACTGAGTATGCCTACCTACATCCTTGGTAGAGCCTGAATACACAGGTATATTGTTCTTTTGGGTAGGGGTGCAGAAGTACAGAGAGCATTATTTATTATTGTGTGATGTTTATCTTGCTGAACATACAGGGTTGCTGTGTACCTGTTAGTCTATCAAGGCAAGTAGTCTGTCTGCATAGCTCACACCTGTGGACATATCCAGATGGTAGCCAGAGGTTTGCCTATTATTCTTTGTCTGTGTACCACACCGGTCTTTTCAGCACTGGAACAATGGCATTGTCACAGTTGGTTGCTACCACTACATGGCTACATCCTTTGATATTTCTGTGTTGTACTCCTACATAAGGGTATGCTTGTGGGACTCCTTCCAAAGCTATTTGCAGAGTGTGTAACAGCAGAAAAGCTGATATGCCTGTGTGTTTATGCCTCTGCCAGGCCTCTGATACACTCAGGTATATGTTTGAACAGCCTCAGGGAAAGGTACATATAAGTGAGGTACACCTGTAATATATTACAGACATTAAGTTGAGACTGTGAGAGAATCAGAGCATATGTATTAATACACCTTTTCTGATGTGCAAGCAGTGTCTACTCTTACTTATTGACATTATTCATTAAGTGCAATTCCCCACTTTTCTGCCTAATGTCAGTACTTTTCAGAGGGATTCAGAGGGACACAGCTAACATTTGTTCACGAATCAGGGACATCCCTGATAAGCAGTCACAGTTGGGAAGTATGGCCTCTGCCCTATTCAAATATGCCAGTGTTTATCCTGCTCTGATACTGTGTGGGGTTTGTAAAGTGCTATTGTAACATTATTTCCTGCTAGAACGGCTGGTTCTCTTTTCACAGTCATGTCATGCAATTCCACAACAACTGCTGGTAAAGATCCACATAACAAGATTTGTGTTATGGCATTCCTATTTTCCCTTTACATTCACTCATTGTAATGCATGATATATTTATTACAGCACCAACTTGTTGTATGTCTACTGTGGCTTAGTGGTACTTCATGCAGTGTAGTGTGTCCGGGGTTCGAGATTAGGTGACCTCTGCCTAACATACAGAGCTATGTCACACCCATAGCTGTTGGACATCCTCCACGTAAACATATTACAATCCCTCTGAGATACACGCTCTAGGGCCCTAAACCTTGTCAGCTCACAGAGGTGTTTTATTTTGCTGCTCAGCAGAAAAAGGGCCCTGCCATGCAGAGTGACTAAGGCACTTTTTAGCAGTTGTAAGCGGGTTTGCATGAGTTTGCACAATACTTAGCTAAGCACACACAAGCGCACACTCACGCAAACCCGCTAACTACTGCTTAAAAGTGCTTACTCCCGCTAACCCCCACGCTCATTTCTGTGAAAGAAAAGGAAATGGGGATTTAGGAAAGTGGTGAAAAAGGGGCACAAAGAGGGAAAGATAGTAGGGAAAACAGCTCAGGATGTGCAGGACGGGTGTAGGAAAGGTCCATAGCTGTCCATTTCTTTACCAGCAACAGCTGTGTATATGTTAGACATTTGGAGTGAAATTTGAAACCTTCCACCCCTGACAGAGGGGTGAGGACAACAAAGTATGTTGTACTGCCAATTATAATTATCAGTTTACATGTCCAGTGGATATGTGTGCGAAATGGGCAGCTATGTATGGGACATAATTTTTTTGTGGGAGCAGATTGCCCATTTTTTTTTTCAGGTGAGAGTGGTATGTGGGGTAGGGGAAATAGGTATATTTGGGGAGGTAGATTGGGGAGGTAAACAGACAAGACAAACAAGATGCATACAGGGGCAGAATATGACACATGGGGTGGGTGAACACCATTGATGGCGAAGGGTATTTGGAAATCACAAGCCCATGAGCCCACAAATGGCAACAGTGGAACTGACATCCCCACCCATGGGCAGTCACCACTGCACCTTCACAGCTCGGAGGGTGGTTGTGCTGGGGGCTGCGTAGGATGGGCAGGCTTACCCATGAGTCACGCCACTCTTGCCTCGAGCTGGCGTAGAGGATCAGCAACTGAACGCTTGATCTCCCTACACACCACAGCCCAGACCATTTGGAGGGTGATAGGTGGCCCTCCTCCAGCCATGCTTGCATGGGGGGGATGAGCCCCATCCCCTGCAGCGCTTCCACCCGAAGGTGGCACAGGGCCACCGGAGGAGGTCCCAGGCTGGGCACTGGACATGCTGGTGCCAGATGCCATCGCCAGCTGAGGTGGGAGAGGAGGGTCCACTGGGACCGGCCTACCCATATGTTCTATGTTTAGCAGGATTTAATGAGAATATGGGTGAGTAACTGACAACAGCATTCCAAATTAGTTGTAACAGCATGCAGTACTATTTCCATTAACCCAACACACACGAATTCCAACAGTTGAACAGCAAGCATAACACATGCATATTTAGAACAACAGTGGACATTCCAACAGCATGCAGGGTTGATTGGTGGCAACAGGCCACCAATATTGTGGTATGTGAACAGGGCACATGCATCAAAGTACATGCAGATATTTATAAACCAATAGGACATATGTCCCAACAAAGTTTTTCAGATTACACATACCCATTTAGGTGTGGAATGGCATTATTTATGACCATAAAGTAGGGTGTAAAAAGATCACTCCATTAACAACTTATATATACTTATAACTTTACTCTACATTCCTACTGACTGCAGGTATATATCCCCTACATGTATTATTACACTAGGCAGTGTCCATTAAATTGTGAAATGGGTTTTGATAGTTGTTTATATACCTGACCTGTATCTGACATACAAACTGTTCAAGATGCAGATGTTATGGCTACGTATTTATATATTTCATTTATATTCATATATCTACATATCTGGCTGTCTTCGGGTGACATTATCAGCTACATTTAAACAGACCCCTACATTTCTAGCAGCACACTGACATTTGTGGGGCACACAATCACAAGCTACTCATGTGCCAGATTAACATGTACATGCTAGCCATGAACCAACAGTTGAGGACTGTATATATGCTTAAGAGCTACTGGCATTCCCTTCATCCACTTTATATGGACCTACACAAGTCTGGATTGACAGCACTTAATACAACTGTACTATTTCCATAATGCAAGGGTACAACAACATATCAAAGAAAGTGACACGGACACAGTCCAGGAATTATACCTTTACTAATTACATTACACACTTTTGTAGTGGCTGTCTCATTCATTTCATATTTTAGTGCATGCAGAATACTTTTATTCCAGATGTATTATACCTTTATTAATGGGTTAAAACACTCTTTTTCAGGCTCTCTCACTTATTTTATATAATAATACATGCAGAATAATTACTAACCTGCCTGGTGGCGCAGCCTTAGCAGCCTATCTGCATAGGCTTGCCGATTCGCAGCATGGACACCTGCAGCTGTGAAGTAAATGAAGGGATATTGAGACATACCTATCCATTATATAGACTACAATAGCATTTCTTACATACTTCATTCCATGGCTACCTACTCAGTAGTGGGGCATCTTGCATGTCACGGGCCTCCTGTATCCATCGGTTCAGTTGGTCCTGCTTCCGTCTCTTCAGGTCTGCATGGTGGTGACGGACCTGCACCAGTCTGAGGGACGCCTGTGGCACTGGTGAGATCATGAGCTAACTGGTTCCAAGCCTCTGCTTTGTACTCTGTCCCTTGAAACTGGCCCTGCAGGAGTCTTGACTCATGATGGTGGACAAGGAGCCAAACCATGTATTTTGACTCCTCAATGCCCCACCGTTGTGCTGGAAAGTGAGTACCCTCTCCAGCACCAGCCATTCTGACTGCAGATGGGAGCTACAATCAGTTATGGCGAGTATTCCCGCCTATGGAGCTTAAATATGCCTCATTTCCCACACTTATTTGTGATTGGCCGTTTTTGAAAATTCTCAGCTAACAGCAAATCTGCTTAGCAATGGTTAAACTTCCATTATAAGTATATGTATGTTAACAGTGCATGCTCATGCTAAGTTGTCATGGTTTAGTACTTTGATTACGGTGCACAGTGTCCCAGGTTCGAACCTTGTCATTGCTTTTAATTTTACTACTGTCCAGACAGGCTAGGGGGTGTGGCTGTGTTTAGGCGACTTTGCTCAACTTATATTTATATATATATACATTTTGTTCACTAATACATAGGCCATTTCAATGCTTTTTACTAAAATTTCATTCATATATGTCAGGAATTATTTTATATACTAATTTAAAACATAAAATAGAAAGGGGAGTGGTGGGATTAGAACCAGGAATGCTTTCGCTTTGTGCGAAGGCTCTACCACTACACTACTGCTATTTGGCTTAGTTAAATTGCTAACTGTAGCTAAGCAATGGGCACACCAATTCAAACACGCGCAAATACGGGCAGCTATATCGGGAATTGTAAAAAAAAAAAAAAAAAAAAAAAAAAGTTTACATTTTACAATTACAAAGGGGTTTAGTATGTGGGGAAGTGTAGTGTTTGCTATGTGTACATTTCAGCAGATTCGCTCATTGCACTTGTCATTTTCACATTTATATAGTTGCAGGGGCGTGGATGTTTGGACTGCTCGGCAGTCCGACACACCCCCTGCAGTCTTACACGCTCCGTGTTAGCCTTCCAGTTGAGTCAGTGTGCCCTCATGCATATGCATGACACGCTGACGTCATACTCTTAGATGGCCGTTTCCATGTAAGACTTATTTAGTCTTACACAGAGGATTAGTGAATCCCCCCATTATGTTCTCCTTATATTCATGTTGGATTTCTCCACATGCTTTGATTTCCTTGTACATCCAAAACACGTGGTATATGGATCGGTAACTCCAAATTGCCCATGACTGCACTGATGTGCTGCTCACCGATCCAGTATATGGAAAGCAATACTAGCAAAAATAACTCCCTGCACTTAGCAGTTAGTGCAAAACAAAAAATTCTTTATTCACAGCAATACAAACACATACTAGTTTTATGGAAAGGCTTCTTCACTGTAATTTAGGGTCTACCAGATTTATGGAAAACCTTTCAGTGTACTCTTCACTGAAAGGCTTTTTCATTGTAAAACAGCTATATGTTTGCCTGATGTAAATAAAGAATTTACTTTTTAAATTCACCGCCAAGTGCTGAAAACTTTTTGTTCTTTTTTTCACTCACTGATGCATATATACCACATCAGGTGTATGACTGTATATACAAAGCCATGTAAAAAAAATCCAGCACTCCTTGTCGAATTAACATCTTTTAATTTTTGAAAGCAAAGTAAAACACAAAATATTTGCACTGATGAAAGTATAAGTAAAACTGGTTTGTGTTTTAGTTTGCTGTCAAAAACAAAAACAAAAAAAACATTGCCAGAATGTATTTATTTATTTATTTTTGTGGTTAACACACACACACACACACATATATATATATAGATATATATATATATATATATATATATATATATATATATATATATATACATATATATATATATATATATATATACACATACACATGTGTGGGCACGCATGCACATGTGCAGTGCAGGTCATGTGTATACATGACTATGTGTGTGTGTGTGTGTGTGTGTGTGTGTGTGTGTGTGTGTGTAGTTATATGTACATGCATGTAAGTACATATGTATGAATCTATATATGTTTATGTACATGTGTGTGTTTTGGGGGCAGGTGTGACTGCAAGTTTTTTTTTTCTTTCTAAGTTGAAAGTTCTGTTTAAAAAGCTATTGGTCTCTATAAACTTGAAAGACATGAATCATTGTTTAATTATATTCACTTTTGTTTTATTGTCACCATTTTTCATTGGTTCTGTTTACATTTTGTCTGCATGGAATTTATATGAAATTTACATAATAATTTGCATGCATCGTACTGAATAAACTATGATGACACAAATGTTTTGTATACAGTAGAGTTGGAGTGTTCTAATATTTACAGCAGACCCAGCTGTCATTAAAAGGAACTATCACTTGGGAAATGTAATGTGTACAAAACATTATGTGATATTAGTGCTACAGCTATGATAAATGGTTTTCAAGTATAAATGTTGTCCCACGAGACTGAGCCTAGACCCTTATTTATTTATTTATGTATTTATGTATGTATGTATGTATGTACGTATGTATTTTTTATTTATTTAGCTGGAATTTGTTTACTGAAAGGGTTTGACTGGACATGCAGCCCATTTTCAGAAGAGGCTCAGGGAGAAAAGCTCCAAATACAAGTTTGCAACACACATTATTTAGAGAGTAAACAATTACATATTATTTACAAGGCACAGTAGCTGACAGCTCTAGGATTAATACAAAGTGAACATCACACATTATTTACAGGGTATAGTAATTGAGATTTCATGGAGAAAAAATAAAAATGTACATAGAGTACTTAAAAATTATATTGGCATGTACACATTCATACAATGGATAATGAATGAAGGAAAAGGAAAATAAAATAAAATGAAAAAAGTTAGGAATAGTGGGAGGAGAATAGGTGAAGTGAGTGAGGATAGTGGGAGGTGAATAGGTGAAGTGAGTGAGGATAGTGGGAGGAGAATAGGTGAAGTGAGTGGGGATAGTGGGAGGAGAATAGAAGCAGTGAGTGGGGATAGTGGGAGGAGAATAGGTAAAGTGAGTGAGGATAGTGGGAGGAGAATAGTTGAAGTTAATGAGGATAGTGGGAGGAGAATAGGTGAAGTGAGTGAGGATAGTGGGAGGAGAATAGGTGAAGTAAGTGGCTATAATGGGAGAAGAATAGGTGAAGTGAGTGGGGATAGTGGGAGGAGAATAGATGAAGTGAGTGAGGATAATGGGAGGAGAAGAGGTGAAGTGAGTGAGGATAGTGGGAGGAGAATAGGTGAAGTAAGTGGCTATAATGAGAGAAGAATAGGTGAAGTGAGTGGGGATAGTGGGAGGAGAATAGGTGAAGTGAGTGAGGATAATGGGAGGAGAAGAGGTGAAGTGAGTGAGGATAGTGGGAGGAGAATAGGTGAAGTAAGTGGCGATAGTGGGAGAAGAATAGGTGAAGTTAGTGGGGATAATGGGAGGAGAATTGGTGAAGTGATATGGCATATGCAGTGAGATAAAAAAGTGCTTTACATGTTTTGCATCCTATTTATAGGTAAATGCCCTTGCTCAGTGACAAGGAATTATATTTTGCAAGACAACATTTCTTAAAACAGATTGTGTACAAAAGGTGTACTGCATAAAGTAAAAGTTTATAGTTATGTTTCTGCCTTTTGTCAACGTTGAGTCTTGTACAACTGCTATTTCTTTGACTACCATATATCTGTAAGTGGAACCATTTCACTGCAGAGTAGATATTTTATAGGATAATAATATAAAACATGTCATTTGTACCTGGAGAAGGGACTGAAAAAAAAAAAGCAGTTAATGCTATCTGGAATATTTGAACTTTTCTATATAAGCTATTCATGTAGGGGTTAATGTAAACACTGTATTCCTCTAACGAAAGAAGTAACTTCACAAGGTATGGTAATTACTACAAAATCTAGTCCCTGTTACTTGGACGAAGTTCCTGGCAATGTTTATTCTAACCACCACCCAACTACACTAGTTTTATATTTAAATCCCAGTTCAAGGCATCTTTGTCCATTGCTTCAGTCTTGGAACTTGAACGTACCCTTCTGCTGCTGTGCTGACCAGTGAATGACAAATATAATGACCAAATCATATGCAGATTTTCATTATTCCAGTATCAAACCATAGCAATATGTCAACACATATGCAGTTAGAAAGTGCATACAAAATGAAAAGAGAAGACATTGTTACTTCCATATCCCTCTCTCCCATCTGCTAATACCCTACTCTGGAAATATTACCTATGCCTGAACAATGTCTTTTTCTTTTCCTATATTTTACTTAAAGCAAATAATATCAGAAATATTTCTATGTTTAGAATCCAAATCTGCTTTGCTAATGTCCTTTATCTTACTTTCATAATTATGTGATCCCTCATATTGTGTACCACTGTATTGTCTTGTACACCACTGAATTGTATTGTACGGGTCTATATTAGCTAGTCAAACTATCAAAAGAGCGAACGCTCTTACGTTGACAGCAAATAAGTGAAACCACAGAATGTTGAATGGCCAGAACAGTGATTTTTTCCCCAGGGAAAAAATAGCTAGGCCATTGTTGTGACTTTGCCATTTTCTCCACTGTGTTGCGAACACGGAGTTGGTATATTTAAGTAGGGGGTGTGTGGGGAGCACACATTATTTTATTTTATTTTTTTTTTTTTGGAGTAGCATTCCGTACGTTCGATATTTTGTGATTTCACTATTTTGCAGTCAACGTAAGAGCATTCTCTCTTTTGACAGTTCGACTAGCTAATATAGACCCGTATTGTACACCACAATGACATTTTTACTCCCGGTATGCAAATGTTAAATAAATAAATAAAAAATAAAATAAAATAAACTATACTATGATCAAACATCATTCCTAGGCAAACATAAAGGAATAAACGAACATATTATAATGAAGTAAACAACTGCTTACATCTTGTTAAGTGGCAAGAAAAGACAAAGCCTATGTGTGACATGATACTTAAATTTTGTCAAGTAACCTTGAGAGCAAGCCTCCAGCCTGGGCTGTGGTCCATTTTCAGAGGGCACCTAGATTGATAGCCTCCAAACAATTTATACAACTGTGTTAACAAAAAGAATATCTTGGGGGCCATTAAAGGACCTAGTGCCAGATATACGGCTTATGCTAGAAAGGCTCTGTTTCTGCAATGTGGCATTTTAGAATTCAGAGACATCTTATTGACGGCAAAAAACATATTATTGTCTAATTTTGCCAGCATTATTGCCGAATTGCAGTTACTACTAAAGTGTGCACATCATCGCTGATCTGTACGCTGTGATAGTTAACTGCTGCAACCTCATCTCAGTAGAGAAGCTAGAGCAGAACAAAGGGGGCAGCTGCCCCTGGTGCAAAGTGTTGGAGAGGCACATTCAGCTTGCCCCAATCACTTTTTAATGCATACCAACTTTTAAAAGCCGGTATTGCATTTGCAGTTTTGCTGCACTTTAAAAGTTAAAAAAAAAAATCTTAATTGAAATGTTAGTTCTATAGTACTCTGTATTCGATAATCTGTTGCACTTGCTTGCTGCAGTTTAACCGATATATATGTATATGTATGGGTCTACTACTAAAGACCGAAACGACGATTCCCCGACACAAAACTCACCGACGCCAGACGACCGACAAGTAAGTGTACCGACAGGGTGATTTGCCGACATCGGAAAGACCGACAAGGGAATGTGTGATCGCGACCCGGTAAGTGTGCGATAGTGACGGAGTTAGGAGCGGTCAGGTAAGTGCGCGAGATTGTGGGATGTCGGGTTAGGCTGTGGGAAAGGTGAGTGTGTGTTCGTGTCAGAGGTAGGGTTCGGGTAAGGTAAGTGTGTGCTAGTGAGGGACTGTAGTTTAGGGACGGGTTAAGTGAGTTGGGGTTAGGGTGCAGGTAGGTGATGTGTGCGTTAGTGTCGAAGCTTGAGCTAGGAGTGGGTTAAGTGAGTTAGGGTTAGGGTGCAGGTAGGTGATGTGTGCGTTAGTGTCGGAGCTTGGGCTAGGGGTGGGTTAAGTGAGTTAGGGTTAGGGTGCAGGTACGTGATGTGTGCGTTAGTGTCGGAGCTTGGGCTAGGGGTGGGTTAAGTGAGTTAGGGTTAGGGTGCAGGTAGGTGAAGTGTGCGATAGTGTCGGACCTTAGGGTTAGGGTTTAGGTCAGGGCTAGTGTGTATGCTATGTAGTGTCGTGTGTTGTTTACGTTCCGTGTGTCGGTGTTCTGGTGTTCGGTGTTTTGCGTTGTCGGGTTTGTGTGTTGTCGGTTATTTGGCGTCGGTGAGTTTTGTGTCGGGGAATCGTCGTGTCGGTGTTTAGAAGTAGACCCATATGTATATATATATATATATATATATATATATATATATATATATATATATATATATATATATATATATATATATATATATATATATATATATATATATATATATAAATATATAGGTTTACTATGGGAATATCAGATCAACATCAGTTGAACGTTTACTATGTCGACCTTAAATGTTGAATCCGAAATTCCAAATAGTAACTTACAATGAAACTGAATACATCAAACTCCATGTTTCGATGTATTCAACATAGCGGTAGGTGATGTGACTCACCTCCTGCTATGCACAGTAATGTACCGTTGAACAATCTACATCCAGCGGTATGTTAATTCTACTATTTTGCTGCACCCAACACACCCCCTGGACATTAAATATACCAACTCCGAGATCGCACTACATTGAGGAACTGGGCTAATTCCCTGTTCTTCACTGAAGCATGAAGTCTTGGTACATCGCTTGCTGTAAGGTCGAGTGCACTATGCAACTCGACAAAATGTGGTCACCCACTCTTGGTTCGGTTTCCTGGCCCTTGGAAACCATGATTTTGACAAGCAGCCATTCGACTAATTGCCATTCAGGCAAGTGATTTCAAACCTACATATAGATAGATATATACATAGATAGACAGATAGATAGATAGATAGATAGATAGATAGATAGATAGATAGATAGATAGATAGATAGATTAAGAAGAATGAGAGGATGGCTGCTCAATGGCAGGCACAAAAATGGGAACTGATGGGGCCTGATTGTCTGGGACAGGAGGGATGATATGTGTGTCCACCTGTTTTTTTTTTCCTCTTCACTTGAAGAGCTGAGGTGAAGGGGCACTAGTTTGTGGTACTGGCACAGGCCACCGGTTGAACCAGCTATGCCTCTGAAGCATTGTGTAGGCACTGGCATCTCACCCAGTTACTCACTCACACACACAACTACTCATTCAAGCACACACACACACACACACACACACACACATACACACACACACACACACACACACACACACACACACACACACACACACACACACACACACACACACACACACACACACACATATCACATTCACTGTAACTGTCCTGGAGTTTAACTGCCATTAAGGCACAAAAGTTTAGAGTACTCCTTGGTTGCAGGTGCCCCCCCAATCCCCTTACTGCTATTGTTGACATTATGGCATGATTTTATTGTCTGTGGTGGCTAGTGTCTCTCACCTCCACAATCCCTTTACTGCTGTTGGTGCTGTTATGTCATAACTGTATTATTCCAGGTGAATAATGGTTTCCCCACCCCCTGATCCCTGTACTAATTTAAATGTTGGTAGATGAATATGTCCTTTTGGTTGCGTTCCCTACCTCAATATTGTGGTGTCAGCCTAACTGATCTGCATATCCATACAATTTCCTGAATTGCTCAACATGTAGAGGCCTTCCTGGAGGCAGATGTAAGGGTGATAGAGGGAGGCTGAGCACATGTGATATTAGCAAATGCATCTCGCCACTGGTTTGCCCATTAACATACAACACTGCTGCAGAGCCAGCCCTAAACAATGCTGCACATCTTTGTGATAGAGCACCATGCAGCACACCATGTTAGTGCTCCTTATGAATTCAGAAAGGTAACTGTGATGTGTACATGAGGTTTACACTTCACAGCAACCATTATGAATTCCCTCCACAGTTTCATGTGTACTAACCATGCTTTTTCTGAAGGCAAAGCTGTGACATTAAATTTCCGTGAGAAGTTGGTACCATGGCACAAAGAGATGAAGCCATGACTATGACAAGATGACCCAGGTTGTTTTACATACCTGGGTACTGGAGGAATTAACAGACAATACCTGCTCACCCATCTCAGCGTTGAGTGAAAGGGGTGCATGCTGTTGGGTTGATCTTAGTACAAAATATATATACGTGTGTGTTTGTGTGTGTGTGTGTGTGTGTGTGTGTGTGTGTGTGTGTGAGAGAGTGTGTGTGTGTGTGTGTGTGTGTGTGTATTCCTTCATGAAAATTAACAGGAAAATGGGAGTAGGGAACGGTCTGGAGAGAGGTGATGCAACAAGTGTCAGCTGACACTAAGTCAGTAGAGATATAGTAAACCTCCAGACACTGGACCCAACCGAGTCTGGTTTTGTCAAGGGAAGATCATGCCTACTCAACCTGGTGGACTTCTTTGAGAAGGTCACCAAAGCAATGGATGAGGGAAAAACCATTTACACTGCCTACCATGACCCTTGACCTGGCCTAGGCATTTGACACAATACCCCACTGGGGCATTGTTGACAAACTCAAGAGGTTAGGTAAAAACCTGTATGTCACCGGGTGGATAGCCAACTGGCTCACAGACAGGACCCAGGAATTTAGAATTGGGGTGTCTACCTCTACAAAGAGGCCAGTCACAAGTGGAGTCCCTATGGGATCAATCCTTGGACCACTCCTTTTTGGCATTTACTTCTCAGAAGTCAAGGCCAATGTCAGTGGCCTTTGGCTGACTAAATTTTCAGATGAATGCAAATTAGGAGCTGTCATTGAATCTCACACTGACACAAATGTTCTCCAGGAGGGGCTGACACAGACAAACAACTGGTGTCAGAGCCATGGACTAAAACTAAATGCCAAGAAATGCATAACAGTATCCTTTGGGAAGTCATCCATCCCTGGTAGCTATCATATTGACAACACACCCCTTAAAGTTGACCCAGTAGTCAGGGACTTAGGGACACATAGATAGTAATGTAGCCATTGACCATAATGTGTCTACAGTGGTGAGGAAATCATTCTATGTTGTGCAACTTATAAACAAAGGTATGGCATATAAATACAAGGAAGTCATTGTTTCACTGTATTCGGCATTCATCAGACCTATCATTGAGTACAATGCCCCCTTTGGTATGTACCCAACCAGGCATATCCAACACTTGGAATGTCCACAGAGGTTCCTCACTAAAAGAATACAGGGCATAAGTAAAATGTACTATGCAGACTACCTCAAGGCCCTATCCCTGTATTCTGTCTCCTACAGACTTTTGAGAGGAGATCTATGCCTGGCATACAGTGCATTGTCAGAAACCACTCTGATGGACCTACTGCATATCCAAAAAACAAACAGCACCAGAATTACCCATTCTAAAGACTTAAACCTTGCCTGTGACATAAATATGACCTGCTGGAGAGATAGGTAGTATCCCAGAGACTATCCCGTCTATGGAACAGGCTCCCCATCCATGTGAAGCAGAGTTCCTCCCTAACCCAATTCAAGTGTAACTTGGACAGTTGTATGGGAAACTGGAAATCCATCCCTTGTTTGGCACCTATGGCTCTAATGGACACAGGTAACCTGTAAATGGTTCATCTCCAGGCCGATGCTTACACTTATCATGGGTATCAGAACTTGTCAGAGATTTGGGGTGCATGTCTAGGCTTAAAAAGGCCCTTGTGATGTTAGTTTAGTAAACACCTATGAACCTATGGCTATCAGATTCTAATATATTTGAACCTTGACTATAAAGTATTCATTATTTAGGTCATTCATTCATTATCTTATAATCTGCTTAATCCATTTCAAAGTCCTGGGGGATTGACAGGCTATTTTATCAGTCAGTGGGCACAAAGCAGTGGTACTAATTGTGAAGAGGTTAGCAACACACTGCAGGATAAACACACTCATGGCACGCACAACTCAAGGTAAAACTGCCAATCCATCTATTACTCATCTTGAGAAGTGGGAAGAAAGCTGAAACATCCAGTGAAAATGCATACAGCCACAGAGAGGACATACAGACTTCATTCAAGCATTCCAGCTAAGAAGTGAACTGGAGAATCAAACACTGTGAGGCAGCAATGCAAACTGCTACACCATTATGCAACCCATAAAAAAACATGTAATGATAAAATTAACTAGTGCTATTTACAGAAACAAGTAAATAAGAAATGAAGAAAATTATGATTATCAGGTCTAAAACAGTGTCAAAAGTCCTACCTATGTCATTCAGAAGACATGTTGATCATCATTCTAAACCACATGCTATGGAGCCCTAGCACAAATACACTACAACTTCCTGATCATACAGTACATATGCACATGGTCATGAGCATACCAAAAAAAAGACATGGCTGCATTAATCTGTGTGAATCTGTGTGCATCAAATTAGATTTATATCCACAGAATACTTCTGTCCTGAATGTTCCGCATGATTCTCTCTAAGATTTGTTCAGGCAGCTACCTACTTGAATATTTTTATAATAGCAGCTGAGTCAGAAAAAATTCTCATGGAAATATTGCAAACGAGCTTCATACTGAAATACAGTTTAAATCTTTCATAACATTTGCATGCAATGTAAATTATCAAGTGTTATGAGTCATTCTCATCGTTATTTTTCTATAAACATTTTTCTATAAATCATTATATTGTTAATTCCTCTGTGTGTTTTTGTCCACCCAGAAAAGACCTCACAATCACAGTTTTTATGTCCTCTCTCATATCATTATGTCACACATGAACATAGGCCAGAAAATCTATAATGCAGTTTGTTTCATCAGTTGTGAAAGAAAAAAAAGTTAAAACATGCAGTGTCTAAATGCTCAAGGGACTTGATTTACTTTTTCACAAAACATTGTTTCTGGCCAGAACAAGTTATTTCTGTCCAAGTAATCAGTAGTTATTATAAATAAGCTGTTATAACAAGGCCCACAGGGGAATTATTTAGCTTAACATAATAGAACTAATCTGTATAAAGACACTGTACATCTTTTCAGCTACTTTTTCATGTCTGTCAGAGAATTCACAATTATTTGCTCTGTTTTACTCCTTTAAAGCTATTTAACAGTAATCAACATCTTCTTCCAGCCACCTCACCACCACAGGAATCTAGGTGTTACATAGAAGAAGTTAGTGCTGTGTCCCCTTTACATAAGTTATATGGACAGAATTGTGACTGAGAGCAAAGTGAATCACTCTAGCTCTGGCACATCTAGAAGATGTCCTGTATTGCTCCTCCAGGTTACACTGGGGTAGATTCAGCTGATGTCGCATGGATATGTATGGCAGGAAGAAATAAGTTGGAAAAAACATAAGAAAAAATCCAAATTACAGCTTCTTATTATTCTAATAGGCGTCTGATATTCTGATTGTCTTCACACCAGAAACTCTTTGATGACCACACTACAGAAACTGTATGAATGGAGAATGATTTTAGTAGTTCAAGTTGATTCAGAAAATATCATTATATAGGTATACATAGGTATCTGTATCATCTATACCTAGTAAAAATGCAAGAAAAACCCAGCCAACTAGAGTTGTCACAGTGTGACACCTTAAACGTCCTATCTATCTAATCTGTATATCTAATATATCTAGCTATCTAGTGCACTGGAATGCCTGTCTGGCTGATACCATTTGACTGATGCACACAATTGGTCGACTGGTGTTTGAGATTAACAATTCCCAGATAGGAGAATTTTCCTCCCTGGGGAATGTGCGATTTCGGAGTTAGTATATATAATTAGCACAGGGTGTGGGGGCACAAGGGGGCTCCCCCTCTGCAACTGCAAAAACACTTTTGCTCTGGGTTAATCTGTGGAGCACACACAGAACATGTTGGTATTTGTGGCTTCAACATTTTCACATTGGGATTCTGTGTGCTGGTGTAGGTGCACAACTGATCCAGTGTCTTACACCTATATGTCCCATATAGGTCCCCTTCAAAACATCTAAAACCCATAACATCCAATTTCATAACATTGAGACCATAGCATCTAAAACCCATAACATTGAATTTCATAACATTTAACAGTACAAATCACATGAAAATAACATCCCCTCCACATATAATGACATATAATGACACCAAACTACCAAACACACTTTTTAATACATTTCTGTAGGGAGGCTTGATATAGTGGGGTTAGAAAATTAACTTTTCCCACTGTAGTGCGATCTTGGAGTTGGTTCATTTAATTTACAGGAGGTGTGGGGAGTGCAGGGGAGCTTGCTCCCCCTGCAGAAACACAGTAAAAAGTTTGTTTGGTAGTTTGGTGTCATTATTTTCTTCTGATTTGTAGTGTTAGATGTTATGAAATTTGAGGTTATGGATTTTAGATGTTTTGGGTTTTAAATGTTCTGGTCTCAATGTTATGAAATTAGATGTTATGAGTTTTAGATGTTTCAAAGTAGTCCCGTACATATATATATATATATATATATATATATATATATACACACACACACACACACACACACACACACACACACACACACACACACACACACACACACACACACACACACACACACATTTATTTGCAAAACTTGGTTATCTCTTTTAATGAAGGTGTTTTTTCTAATGAAAAGTCACAGCTAGTCGAATATTGCAGTTGTTGGATTGAGGAAGATAGATGGTAACCATTTGAAATGTAGAGACCCACTAGAATAAGTCCTGAACATGGAGACTGACTGGCTGAAAAACAAACGTAAATATACCAAATCCTAGATGGCCAGTTACTGGAATATTCCCTTCTCTCCAAGGTATGGTGATGTTGCAGCTGGTATAAATAAGTTTGGTATGTGGGGGGCTTAGCTCCACATCGTGGGTTGCAGGGAGGATTGTCCCCCTGCATAAAGGAAGTTTAAAAGAGAAAGTAATGTTTGAGATGTGCTCTTCTCTGGGATTTTTGATTCATGTTTTTTTGGTTTGTCAACACTTGGCATTATGAGTGATGACATTTCAACAGGGAGCCAAGATGGATTGTAGTAGGAAAAAATGGGCTTTTACAACACAGATTACGGCTCTGAGAATTAATAATCCATTGTCAACAAATACCAATATGAAATAAAACAAAATGACAGCAGAATAAAACATGGTCAAAGGAACCATAAAACTTCAATTTAATTCAAAGTAAAATTGAATAAGATGTGGTAACAAAGAGTGTAGATACTTTGGCTGATAATATTTACCCATTTTTTCCTTTACCAATAAACTGGGAACTACACAAGCACAGGAATTGATCGACAAGCAGAGGGTGCACAAAAAGGAAATTATCCATAGAACAGAATACCAATCAGCCCTTGAAAAAAAGATGTAGAAACAGCTAAGGACACAATAATATGGAACATATCTAAACGTGTTTTGACTGATGATGAGAAGTGATTACTGGAGAGAGGACTGTCATTAATTCCAGTGTAGCAGAGTGACATAATTGACACTATTTTGGATATTAAACTATTTATTAGACATGTTTTGTTGAAACTTGAGTTTGGTAACACTGAACTGGTTGCTAACAGTAATGTTAAAATATCTAGTTTGTACATGCCAACTGTACACCTGTTAACTCATGTGTTTACTAAGTTTGTTGATGATGACCTACATACCATTTTCAATGGGAAATTGGGTAAAAATAGGAAGGGATATCAGAATATTACTGTCAAAGATAGGTTAGCCCTCACTAAGTTACAGAATGATGAAACAATTGTTATAAGACCAGCTAATAAAGGTGGTCCAGTAGTAATAATGGACAGACCTTACTATTTTGAATATATGAAACAAATGCTCTGTAATTCAATGTTTTATTTAATAATTGACTTGGATGAGATTGAGAGGATGAGATGAAACCCTGAATTGCTGTCTTCTAAGTAGGATGATATTATATGATTTGTTTAGGTATTTATTGGTTGAGGAACCTTGGATATGTATTATTCAAGGCCTTCCCAAGGTACATAAAGACAGCTTTAAACCTCCACTGAGACGTATAGTATCAGGACGCAATTGGTGTACTGAACCCTTTTCCATCTATGTTGAAAAACATCTTCATCCAGTTTTGGACAATAATAGTATTTTTTAATTGATTCAAAACACTTTTTTTAAGTGACTTATATGAACACATTAGTTCACAACCTCAAGGCTCAGGTTATTACTTTGTGACTTTAGATGTTCAATCATTGTTTATGATGATTCCAAATAGTACTGGGATTGAATATATAAGGGCCTATTTCATGAAATATGATTATGATCAGAAGTTAGTGGACCTGATCAGCATATTCTTGGAAATAGTCCTTGAAAACAATGAGCAGGATTCACGAAGCCTCCGTGTAAGAGATACATGGCTTACACGGAGGCTGCAGTTAAACGGTGTGACATCAGCATGTCATGCATATGCATGAGGGCATGCTGAATCACACCTATGGCTAACACGATCCGTGGAAGACAGTAGGGGGTGTGTCTGTAGGCCGAGCCCTGCAAGCGGACACGCCACCAGAAGAGTAAAAGTGCCCAAAGTAAACACCCACGACAGAGGCCATGGAAATGTGAATAAACACAACACAACACATGCCCCCACAGACTATGAACATAAAATATATAAATGAACATGTTATATATTTTTTTTAAATCGTAAAGATGTTTGCCCGTGAGTGCGCTCGTTTGCGCGGGTGTGCCCGTAGCTTAGCCAAAGTTAGCAGTCAGTGGAAAATCATATAAGAACTAAATATGCAAAGTAAACAAAAAGCAATAGCATAGCAGTAGAAACATTGGCTGAAGAGCAGGCGTTCATGGTTCAAGCCCCCACAACATCAATTTTTGTTTTTAGTAAAATAAGCACGAAACAAGTCCCTGACAAATATGTACACATATAAAATTATATTTTATGTAAAATGTAATGAAATATTCCATTTATTTTGAAGAAATGTGAGATAACAAAACAATAAAAAATGCGAGATGTGCCTATAGCTGAGCTACAGTTTAACAAGGTGAGTGCATCTGCCTGTAGGTGAGCAGTGGTTTAACAGGTGTAAAATGAGTGCCCGTAGGTGAGCAGTGGTTTAACATGCTGAAACTGTGTGCCCCTAGCTGAGCTGAGCGTAATATGCTAAGTAATAAAATGTGCAAGTAACAGTGTAAGAATGTTTGCAAGTATTGCTTGATTACAAAAGTGTGTTGCAGTCTGTAATCCAAACAGAAAAATGAAAATGTCTGAAATAAAGTCTGAAAAACCTGTAATATAATAGTACACAACCTGCAGCAGGCTGAAAAGTACAGCTGCAGAAGATGAGCAAATCACATGTGTGAAATATATCCCTGTTGAAATACTGAAACATGACAGAAGTGAGACTGCTGGAAAGGATTGTAATAACTACAGGTAAAACATGTCAATAAAGCCTAGAAGTAAGTACCATCCTGAATAGTAAAATGAAAACAAGTGAGAGAGTGTGAGAAAGAGTTATGAATACACCAATAAAGTAGTAATGACCCCTGAATAAAGTATACTGCAGGCAGTACAGACTGAAATGAATGTGACAAGTAGAACCAAACTGCGAAATGTGTTCAAAGTGTTGCTGCAGCTGGAATGTGTATCCCAAAATCTGGATATGTTGCTCTCAGTCTGCAATATGCAGATAGTATGATTGTCTGAAATACCAAACATCCACAGTTGTCTATAGCTATATAAAGCAAATGTAGCAGGATGATGTAGCTGAACAAAGCCAGATATGAACGTGTATGAAGAACAATAAAATGTATATTGATATAGCAGTAACAGTCCTATCACCAAATTGAAGTAGTTATCATATAGGAAACTGTAGTTAGAACAGTAGTGTGTATATATCTGCAGCTATTAGAAATGTACAGCATATGTATTGGTATTCGAAGGTGTTAATATTATTTTCTTCACCCCACCCTATAACCACATATAACCCATTCCTCGTGAAATTGGTATGCGCAATCACAGTTAACACCCCTGGACATTTGTCCTGTTGGGTCATAAATATTTGCATGTACGTTGATGTATCTGCCCTGTTCATACATCTAAACCTGATGGCCTGTTGCCATCAATCAACCCTGCATGTTGTTGGACTGTGTATTGCTGTTCAAATTATGCATGTGTTATGCTCACTGTTCAATGGTGTGAATATCTGGGTGTTTGGTTAATGGGAATACTAATGCATGCTGTTACAACTAATTGAGTATGGTATTGTATGTTACTAAACCAAACTGTCATGACATAATGCAAAACATAGGATGACAGGGAAGGCGGGTTCCAGCGGACCCACCTCTCCCACCTCAGCTTGCGAGTGCACCTGGCATTAGTGCCCAGTCTGGACCCTCCTCCGGTGGCCTTGTGCCACCTGTGGGTGGAAGCGCTGCAGGGGATGGGGCCCATCCCCCCCTCTGCAAGTGTGGCCAGAGGAGAACCACCACTCACCCTCCGTAGCGTCCGGACTGTGGTGCATAGGGAGATCCGGGACTCTGTTCTCAGGCCCCTACGCCAGCTTGAGGCACAGGTGGCACAACTTATGGGCATGCCTGTTGCCTGGCCTACACAGCCCCCAGCACAGCCCCATCCTGGGCAGTGAAGGAACAGTGGCAACTGCCCATGGGTGGGGATATCAGTTCCACTGTTGCCATCTGTGAGCTCATGGGCTCTGGATTTCCAAACATCCGTCCCCGTCAATTGTGTAACCCCCCACATGTGTCATACACCGCCCCTGTATGCGTCTGTCTTGTCTGTTGACCTACCCAACCTACCTCCCCAGCTATACCGACTTCCTTCACCTGACATACCACTCTCACCTGAAAAAAAAAAAAAAAGGGCACTCTGTACCCACAAAAAAATTACACCCCATACATAGCTGCCCATTCCGCACACATGTCTGCTGGACATGGAAACTATCAATTACAATTATTATTGTTGTCCTGACACCTCTCTCAGGGGTGGAAGGTTTCAAATGTCACACCAAATTACATACATATGCACAGCTGTTGCTGATGAAGAAATGGGCAGCTATGGGCCTTACCTACATCCCTCCTGCAAAACCCAAGCTTGTTTCCCTACTGTCTTACCCTCTTTGTGACCCCTTTTTCACCACTTTCCTGTCTCCCCATTTTCATTTCTTTCAAAGAAAATAGCGTGGGTGTGCGCCAGAGTAAGCACTGTTAAGCGGTTGTAAGCGGGTGTGCGCGGAGCTGAACACCAGTACGCATGCGGGAGCTCAGCACAAACCAGTGCTAACCTGGTTACAACTGCTTAAAAGTGCCTTAGTCACTCTGATTGACAGGTCCTGTAGTCAGTTCAAAAGCAAAATCAAATCCCACTGTCAGTCCCGAACCCAGAACCTTAGAAACTGTAGTCTGTGCCACCTACCACTAAGCCACGACTCTTATACAAGAACATTGTGCTAAAATAAATATATCATGTAATAGTAGGAATGAATGTAAAGGGAATATAGAATGTGTAGTACACAAAGCATGTCATTCATACTTACTGTCAGAACTATTGGATTTCCATAATAGTAGTGTGTGAACAGAAACAGCCATGCTAGTTGGTAGCTAGTAGGTAATAATGTCAGTTAATGTAAATATATAAATGTATGTATATTTACATATATATACATATATATATATATATATATATATATATATATATATATATTTATAGTTGTAGGTGTCAGTGTACATACACACTTACTACAGGAAACAGGAGAGAGGAGTGGAGAAATGTGAATCTACAACACAGCCTGAATCATGAGAGAGATACTAACCTTTACACTCACAGAATAGTGTCCACAGCATACCAACATGGTCCCTGCCCTTACAATCTGAAAGGGCAACACCTATCTCACATACCCTTTTATAGCACTGTCCTGAAATCACAGTGAGAACTGCAATCAGTACACAACTGGCTGCATGCAATTAGCAAATGCTGGCTTACATTTGGTGCAGAGGCCATCACATGGACTTATGCAGATACCTACAAAAGCATCCTGTACTCACACTCCACACATGCAATACGTTCATTGCACTGTCTGGAGGCAGACAGAGAGAGAGAGAGAAAAATAACAACACAAACAACAACACATGGTACACAAACTGAGTTGAAGCTGTCAGCAGTGACAGTGCCAAGCAGTGCCAGCAGCAGCAGGAAGCAGTAGTAGTGGTAACGCAACCAGCTGCGACAAACACAGGTAATGTAAAGTAACAGGTTAATAGTCTGCATACTGTGAACCCTCCATATGTGTCATAGGTCTGTATCTATATGTATGTCCATGTGATATGTTGTGTGCACGTAGTTCCACCAAAAGGGGATGACTATACATTACATGTCATTCAGTGTTAGGCCATGATCCTGGCAGCAGTTTTCCGTTGCAGTGAGGCCTGTCTGTAGGATGTGTGTGTCAGCTGGTGTAATGACTATGGCGCTCAGTTAGCAGTCATCTGGGAACTTTGTCATCCACAACCCGCACATGTTTGCTTTTACATCTGAGAAATAAATGCCAAACAAGAGGGGTCCTAGGACAGAGGCCTGTGGGATACCACATGTGACTGGCATTGAGTCTGACATGGCTCCTACAATGTCGATATTGTGGATTCTGTATGTCAACCAGTGTGCAACCCATCATGTGACATATGTAGTAACATGTAAGCTAATGAGCTTGTCTATGATGCCTGAGTGGAGTACTGTGTTGAAGGCCTTAGGCAAGTCCAGGTAGGCTGTATGGATTGTGCTGCCCTCATCAATGGCTGTAGTGACTGTTTTGAAAGGTCAACCAGGTTCAAAAGGCAGGATCAGCCCATCACAAAGGCAAATTGGCCGGGAACAAGTGTCTGCAGGTACCCAATATCGCTGTATATGCGTCCCATACTGAATCATTCCATAGCTTTGCAGACAAGGCTGGTTAAGCTTATGGTACGGTAGTTCCCAGGGGCAGTAGAGGTGCCTCCTTAGTGGAGTGGGACCACTGTTGCTGTATGCCAGTGTTCAGGTACATATCCTGTAGTACGGCCAAGGTTAAATATCAGTCTTATATGCGGTTGTATGTCCTCTTGCAGTTCACGTAGCACACATCCAGGGATACCATCAGGTCACATTGATGCTGTGTGTTCTGCTTTGCTGAGGGCAGCCCTCACCTGGACATGTGAGATGATAGGGAGGTTACATTCAGCTGTGATAAGTATTTCTAAGTGTGGGGGAGAAGGAGGGGGGATACGTGCACCAAACCTGTCTGCAAGAATGTTGCCAATATCTGTGTGTTCGGTGAATGTTAAGTAGGTGTGTATTAACTCAGAGCATATCTGAGGCGTTTGGTCCATATGTGTAACATAACTGAAGAAGGCCTTGTGGTTATCTATAGTGTTCGTAGCCATTTCCCTCCCAGAGTAAGCCGTGGATGTTGTTATGAGAGACCGTAGCTTACCAGTGCTGACCACAGATGCCTTCCCTTAATGTGAATCTGCTCTGTCCTGCAGTAGCCTCCTTCTATCGTTATACAATCTGCCTTTGGCTGTGGTCTACTGGACAGGATGCCTAACCTTTGTGCACAGGGTCTGGGTTAGAAATGTGTGTGCATGTTCCATGCAATCTTTGGGATGTCCATGGGAAGCATGCGCAAAGGGATCAGCAGTGTGGGTTGTGGCTTCCACTGGCCCAGTGGGCTGCATGGATACCATCTCAGTCCTAACAAGTGAATAACTGTCTAATCACATACATATCAAAGTAGTCTACTGTGCTGGTGGTGGTGGTGGTGGTGGTGGTGGTGGTGGGATATGTATATTCAGGCTGAGTAACTTGTGTCCAGATCACACTAGTGGATGGCATTCCAAATACAGTACCTTGGTATGAACCCACAGAGTGAGGTTGTGCATTGGACCCATCGCAGTGTGCTGACCGTTGGGGCATGCTACTATGTTGTATGGAATGTGGCAGGTATTGTTGAACAGGTATTGGCTGAGCACTGATATCTGGCCATGTACTTGTGTATCCACCAAGAGACACACACATGCTACATATGGGAGTAGTAGTATATCACTACAGTTGAGTATCATGTATAGTATGTGTGCCATATATTGCTGACATAGTCTGCTGATATCCTGTTTGTGTTCTCTTCCAGGGACATGGCGCATCAACGTAATCCCGCCTACTCTGCAGCAGAAGATGAGGAGATACACCAGAGCCTGGTGCAGGATTATGACATACTGTTTTCCCGCACCAGCCAGAATCAGCAGGAGAGGGCTGCACTGTGGCAAGACCTTGTCCATAGGGTAAATGACATTGGCACGCATAATAGGACATATGAGCAGGTACAACATCACTGCAGTGATTTAATCAGAAATGTCCATCAGCGTGTGTCGGATATCCACAGGCAACAGGTTGCCACAGGAGGTGGGGTGGCCACACATCCCCCCTCACCAGACTGGAGGGGCTACTCCTAAGTGTTTTGGCTCCAGCCCCAGAACAGCAACAGCAATACACCTGCATCATGATGGAGGCTGGATCCACACAGCAGCACAACATGGAGCATGCAAGTAATATGCCATATGTACACTTGACTGCTCTGTACACTGTTAGTTTATGCATGTGTAAGGTGTGTTCGTGGTATGTAGGTGTCAACATAGTATGTAATTGTGCAGGTGTGATATTGGCAATATCAGCAGCTGACG
The DNA here is from genome assembly GCF_019279795.1 of Protopterus annectens. Taxonomy (NCBI): domain Eukaryota; kingdom Metazoa; phylum Chordata; order Ceratodontiformes; family Protopteridae; genus Protopterus; species Protopterus annectens. The sequence goes on along the minus strand of NC_056729.1, from coordinate 437,328,601 downwards.
TGTGAAAGGCAACTGGTGTACTACTGCACTGTATCATATGCAGTATCAATGGCACAGTTGTGCCCACTGACATTAATCTCATTTCTGCAGGTCCCTCCATTGTTACAGCAAGGCAGGCCATCCATGCTGGTGAGTGTGTTTTAACAATACCTATAATAGTCCTGATAGTGCTAGTAATACTAGTGTAACTCAGTAGTGCTCTGTGTGTATACTGCGGGGTGTGCATGTGTGCATGTGTGACTGTGTCCACGTGTGCATGTGTGCATGTGTGCCTGTGTCCACGTGTGCATGTGCGCATGGGTGCATGTGTGCATGTCTGCCTGTGTCCACGTGTGCATGTGTACATGTGTCCACGTGTGCATGTGTGCATGTATGCATGTGTACACGTGTCCACGTGTGCATGTGTCCATGTGTGCATGTGTGCCTGTGTCCACATGTGCATGTGTGCATGTGTGCATGTGTGCATGTGTGCCTGTGTCCATGTGTGCATGTGTGCATGTGTGCATGAGTGCATGTGTCCACGTGTGCATGTGTGCATGTGTGCATAAGTGCATCACTGGTAACATTGTGTAGACACTGTAAACTGTGTTTCCTGTCTTCCTCCCACAGGTTCTGGTGCTGCTCTGATGTCCTGCAGCAGGGAACCTGAATCTGGTGCCACAGGTACTGCTAATGATGATATCTGTGTAATGGCACAGAAAGGTGTGTCAGGGTCCGTCATTGGTCAGCCAATTGACAGTACACAGCTGTCAACCCCATCATTGCGCACAGTCATCCTGCCAGTACATCCTATGTCATCATTGTCCCTAGGTGATGAACAGGATACAGTGGGCATTGGCCAGGGTAATGTGGTATCTATGGCACATGCTTCCCCACACAGCAGCCATGGGCAGGGTTCTGCGATGGTACCACACAGACAGTTGCCCATGGGTTCTCGTGGGAGCATCCGTGGGCGTACTGCCTCTGGCAGATGTGCCCAAAGAGGTCTGTCAACCTCAGCTATGTTTCAGGCTGTCATGCAGGCACAGTCACGTATGGAAAGGTACACCAGACAGGGTCTGAGGGAGCTGAGAGCATGTCGCACAGCCATGACTGACAGTATGCGTGACATTGCGGATGCTATCCATAATTTCACCAATGTCATAGACAGATGTTGTGGGGACATATTACAGCAGTTCCACAACCACATGTCCATGAGCCAGGGCAATGGTGGGCGGTTGCGGTGTCGACGTGGTCGTATGTCAGCAACAGCAACAGCTGGCAGTCGGCATGGACGACAACAGGCCCACGGATGCCGCTATAGTGCCAGCAGCAGCCCCAGCAATGCTGGGTTTGTGCTGTCATCGGAACACCCCAGGAGACCACATGCACGTGGCTCTGAACAGTCCCAACAGGGACCTGTGTCCAGTCAACACACTCCCGCTTCTGATGACAGTACCCAGTCTGGCTTAGTACCGGATATGGTCCGTAGCACCCCTGCCAGACACAGGTACCGTGTCCATGCCCACGGACACTGATCTGTATGTCCTGCCAGGTGCAGTCTTTGGCTGTCCACAAACTCCTGTATATGGCAGCCATGAGGTGGAACTGTGTGCGTGCATACACACATGCACAATGTTAACACCTAGGGCTACCACATACACGCACACACTGCACCAACAGTGTCCCACCCTGTACTGCTGTCCCTCACCAAGACACATACACACACATGTCAATTGGTGGTATCAGTGACATACTCAGGCATACCTATTTCACACCCTGTGCATATGATGAAACTGTGCCACCTACTGCAATCTCCTAAATCAGTGCAGAAACAGGCAAACATGTTGCTGATGCACAGGGTGACTACATAGAAGTGTATTAGTAGTATCATGTTGGTAACAGTACAGTGTGCTGATATGACTGTGTGTATATCCCAGCATGCCTGATGCAGTAACCGTATGACTGTCCTGAATTGTTATCTACACCCATAGTACATACCAAAGTGTAACAGCTGCACTTTATTGCATACCGGTGGTAAGGATGTCAACAGATAGCCACATACATGGGTAGCATGGGGGGAAGCTAATGCAAGTAGTGATACTCAATGATGGACATGTACAGTAATGGTGGCAACTTGCCCACAACGACTATGCAATGTGGATGTTTGCACATGTTGATATGTGTGCAGTACCAATGTAATCCAAATCACAATTAATTATGACATAATATCAGTTCTTCCATGGACATCTGAGCTGTGCATTCCTGGGTACATGTTGATAGTGCCTACATATTTGCACTGTTACCTACTGTTAGTGTTACCCCTTCTTTGTTGTACAATGGACTACTTCCAGCCCTGCTTACTGTAGCTTTGTTTGCATGCATGTTCGCTTGGGGTTCCCTGGAACACTGCTTCCACCTGCAATGCAGAGTTACAGTGCTTCTGTGGACTCCTAGTGACATCTGCATAGCGTACTATTTATATGTCAAGTTTACACATGACAGAACGTCACTGTCTGTCCTGTTCGCATGTACGTTGCCTGTGACACATTGCACATGTCTTACCTGGCATTTACCCATGTGTGCAGTCATATATGCCAGTGCTATGAAATCAGTAGCAGTACACCCACACATACACACCTTCAGTATGTTGTTCCCCATTGGCCCTATGTGTTGGTAATCACCATGACAATCACACTACTATGGTAGCATGTGCAAAGGTAACCTGTGAATCACCTCTATGGTCCAGTTGTGGTTTATGTGAGTCATGTGTCAATGTCACAGCTGCCACATGTATGCAGTCAACCCTCACCCCTGGCCAGGAATGTACAACACATGTGTGGGATGCCACCACATAGCCAATCTGGGGACTGAGCACTCTGAACCCAGTAATGCCACACCCTGTCAGGTGGCATGACATACTACAGTAACTACAATACCAGTCTGACATAGACCCGCACTGACAGCAATCTGAACACACTGGGGCATACTTGGACAGTTAGAATAGCATCCTGCCTGAGCATCACACACCTCCGCAGCTGGCACACAGGCATACATTACGTCGGTACAGAGCACATGCCACACATGGCACACACATCCCGTGTGCCACACAATCACAGCCTGTAGGGCTACACAACACACCTGCTACAGATGTGTCAGGTACCTCTCTTGGCCGCTGCAGTGGGGTCCCGCTCAACAGGCTGTACATTGTGAAGGTCACAGTGATATGCATGTGGGGCACTATGGTCCACCACAAAACACATGCATACAGGTCAGTCAGAGGCATGGACACATATGACTCAGTCATTGACCATGCCACTATGGATGACCTGAGACATACCTCCCTGGACTACATGATAGGGAACATAGAAGGGATCTCTCAGCATGTGGCACAGGCCAGTATGAGCCTGATCGTGGTTGCCATCATACCCTCACCAGGTGTGCTACCACTATATGTAGGAAGGGTGTTCTATGTCTACATTCTGCTCAATCTCCAATGTCATTTATAGGGTATCCAATGGCTGTCAACATGTGCTTACATGCTAGGGAAGCCACAATGATTTGCGAGGGGCAGCTTGCACGTGACACCCATGGGCCATTGTATATTGGTGAAGCCCCTTGATACACACATAGTGCCTTTTGCTGCAGGACATGGATTTCATAGCCACCTCCGCGGGTATCACACAGGATAGGACACTAACAGTGATGCTACACAACACCAGCAGTGTACACCGCAAGATGCATGCACTGGACACTGTCCTCAGCACGGTGAACTGCATTGTCTGTGCAGTACCAGAGTCCTGATTCACGGCTCACAGGTGCAACCCATCACTGCCAGGTTATACCTCATACCATGCCTGTCGACCCCTACACATGTAACACACATGGACAGGGGGGTGGTATCCCAAGGCACCACAGATACACACACCTCCAGGTTGTTGGCACAGCACAAAGCATCAGGACCTATTCATGTGCAGCTAACAGTGTGTTGGACTGCCTTCTGGTTCATAGCCTGGCACACACAACCCTCCCATACACAGGAAACTCACCTATCCTCCATAACAACACTGGCAATATGACAGTCTCAAGAATTGTCTTTATATGGCTGGACTGCATCCAGCCAAACATTGTGCATGAGCATTACTGTAGCTACAACACACTAGCTGAAAGGTTCCCAGCATGTGGTCACTGAATTGCAGTGGAATAACATGTTACCACTCCCACAACAGGTGGGAACATGCAGCACCTGTTCATCGACTACATGTAGACTATATGGCCCAGACCAGATGTGTATCCCCTGCTGTAGGTATTTTACCATATACAACCCACACTGTATAGACACATACCGTCGCCCATGCACAGTAAGACACAGTCATATTGTTATGCATTGCGAATACCATTTATCCACTCGAGGCACGTGTCAGACATGGTAACTACTGCAGGTCACAGGTATTTATGTGTATGTGTCACACACATACATCATGTGTGCATTGCCATTGCTGGTTTAAGCAATGGCATGCATTGTTATGCACAAAGACCCACACAAGGTCATAATGTGTGACACAACCACAAGTGGCAGTTGTGGGTTTCCAAAACATACCTATCTGTACTCTGACAATGGTAATAGACCCAGTAGCGGAACGCACTATTGGCATTACTGGCCAAGTAACCCTGTTTGGTTGTGCTGATAGTGTGGTGACATCCTCTGTGTTTACTGGGGGAATATGCAGCATCTGGTGTATTGTAGTATTTGCCAAAAGGATCTGTTTTCTCACACTTGCAATTACACACACCCTACTACCCCCCAATTGCAAGATTCATACCCCTACCTAACTATGTCACGACACGTCAGAGAGATGCATTAGCGAAGCGTACTATTCAGATTATCAGGAGGTTACTCTTCTCCGGCTGTACTTTTAGGGTGCTGACATCATCAGTGTTTGGAAAGGGTAATGTGCATCATGTAGTGTGATCTCCTAATTGCCAAAAAGCACATGTTTTTCATACAGAATTGCACACACACAAACTCCCCACTTCCAAACACACACACACACACACTTGCCATTTGCAGGTTTCAAACTTCTACCTAACTATGCTGTGACACTTGAGAGAGACGTTTTAGCAAAGTGCGCTATTTGGATTACCGGGAGGTGTTTCTTCTCCAGCTGTATGTATAGGGTGCTGACATCATCAGTGTTTGGAAAGGGTAATGTGCATCATGTAGTGTGATCTCCTGATTGCAAAAAAGCACATATCTTTTTTACAGAATTGCACACACACAAACTCCCCACATACAAACACACACACTTGTCATTTGCAAGTTTCAAACTCCTACCTATGTTATGACACTTGAGAGAAACGCTTTAGCAGAGTGCGCTATTCGGATTACTGGGAGGTGTCTTTTCTCCAGCTGTATGTATAGGGTGCTGACATCATCAGTGTTTGGAAAGGGTAATGTGCATCATGTAGTGTGATCTCCTGATTGCAAAAAAGCACATGTCTTTCATACAGAATTGCACACACACAAACTCCCCACATCCAAACACACACACTTGCCATTTACAGGTTTCAAACTCCTACTTAACTATGTTATGACACTTGAGAGAGACGCATTAGCAGAATGCACTATTCGAATTACTGGGAGGTTTCCCTTCTCCTGCTGTACTTATAGGGTGCTGACATCATCCGTGCTTAGATAGGGGAATGTGCATCCTGTAGAGTGCTTTCACAGTTGCCAAGAGGGACATCTCTCTCACACAGACTTGCACACACATCAACCCCGCTCACCCACACACACACACACACACACACACACACACACACACACACACTGAGCATTTGCATGGTTCGAACTTATGACACTTGAGGGAGACGCATTAGCAGAGCGCGCTAATCGAATTACTGGGCATCTAGTCTGCACCTGCAGTATTTATAGGGTGCTGACATCTTTATTTCTACAGAGGTATGTACATCTAGTACTACCTGTCAGGTGGGGGATAGCATATATATGCATTTGCAGCCACCTACGTCAGGGTCAGATATGCACATCGCACTGGCAGGTTATGTTCTATACCATGCTTCGTGACCACAGGACCTGTAACACACAACACAACCAGTCCAGAACAACACTCCCACATCCAGGACACACACTTTGCTTCCCTGGGAACAGTGCCGGGATATGCAGGTGTTCACATACACCATTCCAGTTGTTAACATCAGGTACAGGCATATTGTGTGTGGGAACTACTCAGGCCTCTACCACTTTACCCTACAGCCCCTACAATTTGTGGGTTCATGTGCTATGGCAGAACCACTCACCACAGCCACATGGGGGAATACATATTGCACCTGTCCATCTGCAACATGGGTACTCACTGTTCCACACCAGAGGTAGACCACCATTGTTGATATCTGGCCATACCCACCTTTCCCTGGACACCCATATCCCATCCCCACCCCCAGGCAAGGTTGTCACTGCAAACAAACTGTATTTAGCACAAGCAGACTCTACACTTGTGAAGACTGGAGTGGACGACTTCAAAGGACCCATGCTGGGGGACTATACTGGCCATTCTGCATAATCCTTGACAATTGCATTCTATGAGCATGTGTAAGGTTTGCATTGATCATGCTATCCCACATATACCCATGACTGCTCCACAACAGGACACCTGTCAGGTGTACACCAGCCATATATGAGCCGTCCAAAAGACAGAGTGAGCTAATACATTGCAGAGCTGTAGCCCACAGAGGGAGGACATCTGTGAACAGTACCGGCATGACACTTCATTCCCACATAATCATCACAACACAGTGTTGACAGTGGAATTGTTCAAACAATGCAGATAGGGCTCCCCTCAGTCTGTTATTGATGCCCACTTACTGTTAGAGGTCCTCAGCAACCCTCTTCCAGCACACACCAACAACATGGCTGTGGCTTATCACATTCAAACCCTGGGATCTCCACTGTGCCCCTGCTTGACAGAGGCACAGCTCACTAGCCTCACACATTGCCTTATGTGACCTACTTTACAGTGGCACAGTAGCCTACTGTACTGGGGATGCAGATGCCAAGCACACTCTGGCTAAGCTATCATTCCCTAGGGCAACAAGCCTAGTATTGACCTCTACACCCATATGTTCAATTGTCAGATGCACAATATTTGTTGTGTTGTTAGACAGTTTGCAGATCTTTATTGCCATAGCATTCCCTGTTCCTATGAACAACTTGTGTATCTGTGGAAGATGTTTGAATATGAGGGCGATCCACTATATCACTTATGTCTCTGTAGTCATTTACTGTGTGCACTGGGCAGATTGCTGTGTTGTGATTGGTTCCTGGAATGACACGTACAAATACCAGATATGTGTGGCCAACTGCTAAACGGAGATATGGCCTAAGTGTGTGAGCATGCCCAGTTCAGCCTTTCCATGGCATGTTGTCTGACATATGCCTCATTTATCAAAGTGTGTGAGCATGCCCAGTGTGAGCTTTCCATATGCTGAACTCTGAAGTCCACCACATATTTGGGTGTGTGTGAACTTCAACAATATCTCACATTTATGGTTGTGTGTTGGGTGTCATGTTGTGTACTAACTGGCCAACTGCTTTGTGTCTGCCACAACAGGGATTATACTGTGCCTGTAGGGATTGCATGGGATACTTTGCATACAGTTGTCAACATCCTTTCATAATGACATAACACTGTAGTACCTTATAGTGTACTGGTTCAGTACTTTCACTGTGGCGGACAGTATCCTTGGCTTTAGTCCTATCACTGCTTGACATCTTCACAGTGAGCACAACAGACTGTGTAGGGGCCAGTTGTGCACATATGACCATGTTGCATTATGTTCAGATATGGACTACCTACACCAGGCTTGTCCAACATTGGTAGTGTATTCCACAACATAGGTGGACATTGGCAAACACTAGCGATGTTCCCTAGGCCATTTCTGATGCTAGTCACAGAGTGTGTTTGTCCTTCGACACACATTGTAACTGGAGTTTGCCATGACATATGTCATGGTTGGTATACTGTGCCTCCGTCTACCTCTGACATAACAGTGATACCCAGGGTTAACCTACCATCTCCCATCCACTCATCGGGATTCCTCTTGAGGGGTGTCAATAGGTGACTCTCTGACTAACCTGTACTGGGAGTTTACTCAAGAGTGGGGGTGCCTTCTGTGTTATGGATCATTCTGTACAGTTTGTCCTATGTATGTCAGTGCTGGGGTTCAGGTCTCTCATGTGCATAGCTCACTGCCATTCAGATTGTACAAGGTGCAGCATGTTCATTAATTCCAGCTTGGACATGGCTTCATATATCAGGCACAGCTTGCCTCTGGGTGGGCAGTATGGCAGTGTGTGGAGCTGCAGTTTGTTTACTCAGGCAACACATGGCATCTGTTCATGCTCTTTGCTACTCCTGGTGGGGTACTGTTGTGGACTTTACAGTTGATGGAGGTGTCTGCTGAGGTATATCCCACAGGGGCTATTGTAGTAAATTGTGACGCTGATGAAGGATGACTGCAGAGCCACAGTGACCTCCCCTTATCTACATCTGACAACGTTCATGATTGGGTGGGTATATGGTATGTGTCTGCGAACACTACAGCCACATGTTTGTCCAATGCAGGATATCTATCACCTTGTGTCCCCAGGTCTCTCATTACATGTTAGGTACGTAATGGGTTAACACCTGTGTGGTAATTTGTGGGCACTTACTGTATATCCACAGTGGCTGTCTATACACAGTTCTGCAATTAGCTTGCTGACATGGCTATGGCTCCAGTTGTCTGTTTCTAGGTGGCCCTTTTGTGGGTTGCTTGTGTCAGCTGGGGGTCGGATATGGTGGACTGTTTGTACTCCTCTGCATACATGTTCAGTCACAGTCCTTCCATGTTGGCCTGTACCTATGGGACATATATACGGAATGGGGTGGAGTCCCAGGACCAAGCCTTGTGGGATGCCACTCATATCTGCTTTGTAGTCTGACATGGATGCAGCATGTCTGACTATGTCAGTTCTGTCATTGGTCTGGTTTGCAACCCCTCTACTGACATAGGGGTTTATATTTAAGCTGGTGAACATTTCCATACTGAACCCGTAGGGTATTGTCTGGAAGCATATGCACGGTCCAGAAACGCTGTGTGGACCACATTGCCCTCATCAATGACCTGAATGACTGTTTCAAATGGGTCAAACATGTTTAGGGGCAGGATCTGCAGTTACGACAGCCACACTGTGTAGGGTCCGGTGTCAGTAGGTCCACGATAGCTTTATGTCTGCGGTACATACTGATCCTTTCCATAGCTGTGCAGACCAAGCTTGTCAGGATCCTGGGGTGGTAGTTTGTCGTATCCATTCAGGCAACACCTTTGTTGTGAAGGACCACTGTTGTTGTACACTGCTCTTTGGGTACATATCCTGTGGTAAGGCTGACATTGGGCAGTAGTGTGATTTGGCATTCCATTATTCTTGGAGTCCATGTTGGCCTCAGCCCAGGACACCATCACATACCTTTGCTGCTGTGTGTTTTGCTTTGCAGATGATGGCTGTTACCTCAGCATCTGCAATGTCAGAGGACCAGCAGTCTGCTGGGATAGATATTTTGCATTCTGGGGGGGGGGGGGGTTTACACTGAACCTGTCAGGTTGTATGTTGGCAATATGTGTGTGTATTTGGTATGTTGTTTGTAATATCTGTGTGATTCTGAGCATATCTGTGAATTCCCAACATGGTTCCTACCATCAGTTAAGTAAGCCTTGTGATTATCCTTAGTGTCCTGTACAATTTGTATCTTCATAGGTTCATGGGTTCATACTAGGCTATCCACCCTAGGGCATTAGTAAGCCAAGCCAGAGTGTGTGTGTCTTTCGCCGCCCCTTGCTATGTGACTATTATGGCCATTTATGATTTTCTTTACTGTGCCTCTGTCTGGACATGACACAGTGAAGACCCCCAATGTACATGTACGATCATCCATCCACTTGGCAATAATCCTGTTGAGGGGTGTCAGTGAGGGGCTCTGCCTAACATGGATTGGGATCCTGTTTCTGGGTGTGGGGAGCCTTTGGGTTATGTATCTGTCCCTCCAGCACATCCTATTTCATAATGTGTTGAGGCTGACATCTGTCACTCTCACAGCTCCAATGGCTTTGATTTCCTGTGGTGCAGCATGTCCATTACTCCTGTGTTGGACATGGCCTTGTACAACAGACATACAATGCCTCTGTGTAGGCAGTCTGTGACTGCATTCAGCTGGGGTGTCTACAGCCAGGCAGCATATGACATATATTTGACACCCTTTATCCTCTTGGTGGGGTACCATTGAGGTCTTCCTAACCGCTACATGTGTCAGGTACGGTGCATCCCATATGAGTCATTGTACTAGATTATGGGTCTGATAAGGGAACAGTACAGGGGCACAGTGACCTCTGTTGATGTAGATGTGAATCCTTTCATGATACGGTGTCCAATATAGACAGTCTTCCTAGCCACATTGGCATTGTGAGTGTCACATGACAGGTTACTGTCGACTTGTGTCCCTAGGTCCCTGATTACTCCTTGCATACATAATGGTTTACCACCTATGTGGTAATTTGTGAGTACCTTGTCTGGTATTTGGTGGGACATTCATACTGTCCAGTGTCTTCAGGATGTCTGGGTGGGGTTCTTGTGTGTGAGAGTGTGGTCTGTCGCATGCTACAGTCTGTACAGCAGTTTTGACTACACTTAGGTGCACATGGGTGGTCTCCGCTGCTTCGTGCATTGTCAGTTACCTGGCCGTATGGGTGTCTGTGCTGCATATGGATACTTCCCCTCCTTTGATGTTTTGGTCCAGGTGTTGGGGCCATAACGCATGATATGTGGTATAACCTGGTAGTGCTGGTGTGCTATCAGTAGGCTTGCAGCAGGCTTCTGTCTCTGCACAGACATCAATGTTCTCCATACTGGGAAGTGCCTCAGGGGCATGCATATTGCAGTTTACACATCTGGCATTGGTCAGCATTACCCTTATGTTTCTTACCACTTATGTTTTCTAAGGTGGTGGGTTAGTCTTTTTGGCCTTGCCTACGTACGGCTCTATGGAGGTGGCAAAGGCCTTATCCAGTATCCAGACGCCCAAGGGTAACAGGTGCAAGCCATCCCTGGAACAGCAGCATGGCTTGTCATGCATGACATCTCAAGCAGACAGACATTAGACCCTCTTGGACTGACAGCTGTAACTGCGCCACCTGTTAAAGCTGATCATTCTGTGTTTGTACTGTGGCATCATTCTTGGTGAGGGTTAGATGCTGCAAACAGCCAGTGTCATACCGGCCTGGAGTACATACTCAGAGAGCTCATCCATGTCTCTTTTCATGTAGTCCAGGGAGGTAAATCTCAGGTCATTCACACCAGCATGGACAATGAGTGCATCATATTTCTGCTTGCTTTGGGGTGACCTGCGTACTTGTATTATGTGGCATATTGTGGCAGCCTACAGGCAGCTTACTGTTCCCTTTCCCTTGTTCAGTCTGGTGAGTGGGACAGCTGTGTGTCTGCCTATACAGACACCTATTACAACTGTATCAGGCATGCTGTTTCTCCTTCTGGCCTGTAACTGTTTGGCACACCAGCTTTGTGTACTATGTGTTGCATGTGCTATGTTTGGAGGTTGTGGTTGCTTTGGATCTGCTTTGGAGGCTTCTGTTGGTGTGGTGTGTTTGTAATTAGGGCCTCCAAGAATGTTTTTCTGTGTTTATGTGTTTGGTTTACAGTTCTGATAGGTCTATGTGGGACTGGGTTTGTGGTGTATGTGGTTACCTTCTCCTCCTGACTAGTTTTGACAGTACTGAGTTGGGGGAGCTCAGCCTCCAGTTTGGATAAATGGTTGCATCTCTCACATATATTTGTATTTATTGGGGGGAGTTGTGGGTTGTCTGTGTACTTGGGGCAGGAGTCACATTGCCTCTGGATTCACAGATTCTACTTGTGGCTGGCCTTAGTGGACTGTATGTGTGGACATATTTTATTGCCATACTACTGATCAGTGATTACTTCCCTTTTTATGTTTGCTCTATCATGTAGTAGCTTCATCATTCTCTTGCATGGTTTGGTAATGGCTGGAGTCCAGTATGCCAGATGCCTGCGTGTATGGCATTGTGTCTTGTTGTTATTTGTGATTGCATACTCCAAGCATTCCTGGCTGTGTTCATGGAATGCCTGTATAACATGTTCTGCGGTGTGTCCCATATTCTGCACTTGCACAGGGCCTTTCGTGGATTCCACATCGGTTTGGAGGGGTGCAACCTATGCTTTACACATGTTTTTCACTGTGGTTTTCTGGCCAGGGACTGTGGTCAGGATGTGTATATACAGTGTGATTACTCTATGGTCTGGTCTTACCAGTGAGGGATACACTTCTCATCTTGCTATCCAGTACACATGTTGCTGATTATCACATCCAGTATGCTTACCCCTCTTGTGGGAGTGGTACGTTGTTCCTGGGCATTTTGGTTTATGGATTCTGGGAACATTTCTCCTACTGTGTTGGTGCTAGTATAATGCTCCCAGTGTATGTCTGGGTATTTTCAGTCAGGCAATATAATGTGGTTTGGGGGGCTTGATATATTCATGTATTCCAACATAGGCCAGGTGCAGTTCCTGGTATTAGGACAGTAGTCTGCAGCAGGCTATATACTGGGAGGCAGTTTTAGCCATTGGTATTTGACCATGGCTAATCCATGCTGCTTCTTGTTGTGGTACCAACATGGGGGTGTGGTTATCTTTGGCATTTATTGCTAGTCACCCTCCTTTTGTAGCTTGTTCCATGTTTTGCGGCTGTACAGCACAGTATGAGGTGTAACCTGGTAGTGTTAGGGTGCTGATGTGAGCCTTGACCCAGTTTTCTATTACAGGACTGATATCAACATTCTCCATACTGTGTGCGTTTACACTGCACGCATCTTGCTGTTTAGACTTCTGGCATTGGGTAGCATTACATCTAGATTCCTATCCCTTGTGGTACCTATGAAGGTGGGTTTGTGTTTTGAGACTTACCTATTCAGGGCATGCTGTGGGTACTGACAGCCTTTGCCAGTATCCATGGGGCCTGGACTGATAGGTGCACACCACCCCTAGCAGGTGGTGCATCATGTCATGCTCCGCATGTCTTCCCAGACTGAAACACATTGGCTCCCCTTTGACTAACTGCATTACTTCAGCCAGTTATTGCAATTGATCATCCCATCGCTATTTTGTGGCTTCATGCTTGGTGAGGGTGGATGTTAGTCAAGGTCCTCAGGTGTGCATATAGTACATAGTGTTACATTACTTAACACATGGAATTCATTCCTCAGGTGGTGCTGCAGGGCTGCCTCTGTCAGATGTGCATATTACACTCCCTGTACATGTTTGTGAGCAGGTCATGTCATTTTAGACATCCCTGTTATTATTTGAGTGAGTCAGAGGGGGTATCATTCCCAAGGTTCCTACTGAGCCAGTGTATGTGCTATGCGTTGCCTCTTTGCCAAGGCTAGGGCATACTGGGCACGCCTCCTTCTGCCTACTGGGGCAGGCTCAGGTTGTTCCTCCTCCGAGTCACGCTCTGCCTGTGATGGCCTTGGCAATGGTGGGGGGTTGTTTGGCCCAGCCCTATGCTGGTCCTGCTGCAGCTGTTTTCACAAGATCATATTATGTAGCATAGCACATACCATGACAATTTGGGTACATGTAGTTGTTGAGTACTGCAAGGCTCCACCAGATGTGTCCAGACACCGGAACCGTGACTTGAGCAGCCCAAACACACGCTCTATTACATTACGTGTTTGTGCGTGTGCCTCATTATGGCGTTCCTGTTCAGGTGTGTGTGCATTTCTGATGGGTGTCATCAGCCACAACTCCAGTGCATAACCTGCATCCCCCACTAGGTGGCCATGTGGGATGTCCCCATTGGCAAATGTCTGGTACAGCTGCGTCAAATGCCAGATGTGGGAATCCTGGTAGCTCCCAGGGCAGCCAGCACACATATTCATTATTATGCCCTGGGCATTACACACGACCTGGCAGTTGATGGAGGGGAAGCCCTTGCGGTTAATGTAGGCCCTACCCCGCTCACCGGCTGGTGCTTTGATGCGTATGTGCGTGCAGTCTATTGCACCCACTACCTCAGGGTATTCCGCTATTTGCTGGAAGAGATGCATATTGCTGGTCAATACCTCACAGGCATTGGGGAAATATACATGATCACCGACATGTGCTGACATAGCATCCAGGAACTGGTGCAGTACCCTGGAGGCTGATGCCTGTGATATCTCCATCATATCACCAGTTGGTCTTTGGAAGGTACCTGTTGCTAGTATTCTTAGGCCAACACATACCTTGGTTTCCACTTGGATGGGTTCCCCTCTGTTGGTTCTGTGTGTGAGGCATGGCCTGCACAGCTCAACTATTTGCTGCAGGAGCTCTCTGTCCACTCTATAGCGCTCTACTATCTCCAGTTCATGTAACCCGTGGTAGGTGACCCTGGGCCTGTACACTCTTCTCCGTCTCCTCACTGTGGGTTGTCTGGCACCATCTGCATTGTCACCACCCTCAGCAGCAAGTCGCCTATGTCTCATTATGACAGCTATGGCAGCCCCTAACATTTCTGCTCTGAGTTCAGCTTTTTCAGTTTTCACTTCTAATAGCTTACTCCTGTCTTGCAGTGTCTCTTGAGAGAAACATCCTGCACTGCTGTTTGCAGAGTTTTAAGTGCTGGGCTGGGCTACTATTCTGCTTGTGTAATTGCCTGCTTCTAATTGTTTTCACCTGCTAGCTCCAGCAGTATTCCCTGCTAGCTTCCTACTAATTCTGTTGGTTCTTTTTTCCTTTCTTTTTCCTCAGGGGGGAGCAGCGTGCATACCAGCAGAAATGCGCTCACAGTGGCTTACACGCGCGCACACATGCTTACACTGTTCAGGATCTGTCTATTCGGGTTAAAACGTGCGCACACCAGCGCAAACAGTCTTACAAGTCTGCCAACAGGCTCCCACATGCTCAGTCTGCCCTACACACACGCACACCAGTGTAAACAGTGTGAAACATCTACGAACATGCTCCCACATGCTCAGTCTGCCTTACACGTGCGCACACTGCCCTACTCGTGCTTCATGGCGGGCACACGTGTGCATGCACGACCAGCGAGAAACTTTGGTGTAAGTAACAGTGTACACCTTCCATTTCTTGACTTTTCCATGCTTATCTTGTGGCACTCCTCTTTCCCTGATCTGTGTCTGTCATCTGTCATGTTACACTGACCTCCAATGAACTGCATTTCTTTCTACCATTCCCCCCTGTGATGTCACCTATCTCCTACTCTATTCCTCCCCTTATGTATCTCTTACACTACTCAGACTGTGCTCCTTTGCTATGTGACTGTGGGCTTCAGTATCCTAACCCTCATTTACATGAGATTGCCTACTAATGCTTAGTTACATGTCTTAGACTCAGCTTCCCCCCTTAGCAACCACTACACGGTGGCCATGTTGTTTTTGGTCTGCTTGTCCCTGCATTGCCATTCCATCTATTGCATAAAACCCACATTTGTGGGTTTATAACCTTCAATTTTATGTTTTATACAGCGCAGCCCATTTGCGCGGGGCTGCGCTGCGTGGGAAAAAAATATATATTTTTTAATTTTTGCATCGGATTACCTTGCCAATGGCCACATATTTGGCCATTGGCATGCTGCCTGACACATATGCACCCTTTATTTGGAGCTGACATGGCTCCGTTGTGATTTTTGAAGAAACATACTCAGTTGTCAACTGAGTACATTTCTGCAGCTAAAACGTCTCTTACATGGGCTGGTTTCTGCTTCGTGGATCGCTAATATACCTCATTTGCATACCTTTTGGCTGCAAGTGAGGTATTTAGCATATCCACGCCCAGTCCATGTAAGAGACATTTTAGCTGGTCTCTTACATGGAGTTTCGGGCTGTTCCTGGATCGCGAGGCTTGCATGGAGTGTTACACATCTCTTACACTACGTGCAAGCTTTCGTGAATCCTGCCCAATGTCTTTACTTTTGATGGCAAGTATTACTTACAGAAAGATGGCATAGCTATGGGCACATCCAGTGCCAATACTTACACCAATATGGTTATGGCTATGTGGAGGAGGAATACATGTTTAAGATGAATCTATATAGAAGATTTATTTCATTCTATCGTCAATTTCTTGACAATTTATTTCTTCTATAGTCAGGTGAATATGAGGATTTGAATACATTTTTTTTGATGGTGTAAATAGTACTACACGTTTTTTTTTTTAAATTTACAGTGACATACTCAGTAACAAATATTGAGTATTTGGATGCATGTTTAAGTAGATTAGGTAATGGTTTTGTAGATACAGGCATATATAGAAAGACATCTTATAAAAATACTCTGCCACATAGACATAGCATGCATCCTACTCACATTTTCAAGAATATAATAAAGGGACAAGGACTGAGAGCCTCGAGGCTCAATGTTTCTGATGAAGTCTTTAAACTTTCTAGTCTCAAAGATAGGTTAGTGGAAAGAGGGTAAAAAGAAAAAGGATAGATGATGTACTCAAGGAAATACCAAATCCGAGGAAAACTATAGCACAACCCTATTTCTTTGAACAGACAGCTTCATCCATTACCAGGAATGACAGACCTGGCACTTTTAAGAAGGGTTAATATTCCATTATACCACAATAGTGATACCAAGTAAATTATAGGAATTATAAAGAAACATTGGGACATTTTAACAGCTGATCCAAAGTTTAAAGAAATAGTAGGTGAAATTCCTCATTTTACTTTTAAAAATAAAAAAAGTTTAAAAAGATTACTATGCTATCAGAAGGAATTGACTGTCAGTAAGTATGTTGATGGCAATGTAACAAATCCATGCATGAGGTGTAATCTCTGTTGTTATATAGATAGTAGTGGATCTTTTGAACACCCTGACACAGGACACAAGCATGCTTTAAAGTGAGTGCTGATTGTCTCACAGAACATGTGATTTATCTAACACATTGTTTAAAATGTCAGTCATTCTATGTTGGTAAGACCAAAAGAATGTTAAAGGATTGGGTGAGGGAAAATATTTATAATATTCGTAAATGCTCTGTTAGTAATGCCTTATTCAAACATGTCTTGAATACAGATGAGCAACATGCATTCAAGGTTTTGGTTATTGACATTGTGAAGCCTAGTATGTGATGGGTAGAAAAAAGAACATCACTGCGACCACAGAGACTAAGTGGATTATTAAGATGAGGGCAGATCAGGGCAGAGGCTTGAATGAAACAGTGTTCAAGGGACATAGTTTAAGAAGATGATATTAAGCACTTCATGAACATTTATGTATATATATTCTTCATGTTTATTTTTTAGCTTGGACTAATAGATATTTATATTTATATTTTTTACATTTTTTATTTTGGGTGAATGACTTGCTATTTACTAAGTTTACCTTTATCTGAAACTTGATTGGTTCACTACGTATGAGCTGCTCTATAGATAAATGATAGGCTGGGTGTATTTCTTAATGGTCTGATGAAGCTGAATGTGAAAGGACTTACCAGTGTATTATTATCCAACCTGTTATTCTATTTTACTTTGAATTAAATTGAAGTTTTATATTTCCTTTGACTGTGCATTATTCTACTGTCAATTTGTTTAATTTCATGTAAGTATGGGTTTTTGTTGTTAATGCCAAATATTAAAGATGTATTGAATGTTTTGGTATTAGAGGTTAGGACTGTAAGTGCTGTGTTTGCCAGTTGGGATTAGAGTAAGGATAGGTAAGAAGATAGATTTAGTGTGTAGGTGAGTGTTTTGTAGTTTCTGCTTGTGTATTGATGTATAAGGTGTGTGTGTGCGTGTGTGTGTGTGTGTGTGTGTGTGTGTGTGTGTGTGTGTGTGTGTGTGTGTGTGTGTGTGTGTGTGTGTGTGTGCGTTTGTCAAGTGCCTCACGTAGTGTTAGTTTTGTAGAATGACTATGTGAGATAAAGTGTATAATTAAGGTTAAGATAAGGTTTAGCTAGCAATAGCCCCCAGCACCATCTTGGTAATGCATGATTACCCTAAACCTAACCCTGTCCCTTTGCTTAACCATAACCTGCACTTTACAAAACCCTTTTGGTTGGCACTACCACCATTCAGACAGATTTAGTCTGAATGTCGTGACAGAGTTTGTGTTATAAGATCAGAAAAGGAAGCCATTTTGTTTCCATTTTTGATCCTTTTTAGGGTGTTTTTCAGTATGTTGACAGCAACAAAATGTGATTAGGTGTTTGTCCATTATGTTTAGTTGACATAAACTTGTATATATATATATATATATATATATATATATATATATATATATATATATATATATATATATTTATATGTTATATTTATGTATCTATGGCAAATGATAGAAACACTCAAATGTAGTACATCAATTAATTGAAGTACAAAAAATTTACAATACCAAAATACAATAGATATAAGGAAGAGAAATAGATTCCCCTTATGAACGATTCACCCCACCAGTATCTTTAGACATAATTTGTCTCCACAGTGGTAGTGTTAGTGGAAGGTATTGTATATGTGCTAACCCTAACCCTACATCTTACTTTATATAACACTACACAAAACATCTCCGAAAGATAACCTGCACAATAGTGCACACACACACACACACACACACACACACATCACATTTATACTCTTACTTAACTCTTGACTTAACCCGATCCCTCAGACACTTGCAAATCCCCTTACTTAAAGGTATAGAACCAGAGCATCTTGTTGACCAGTCCACTCAATGACATGTGAAAAAGCCAACACTGCTGATCAAAATATATGAGGTTATTCAGTAGTATATCGCTGTTCAGTGGGGACTGCAGAATATGTCCTTTCCCCACTTTAATGTGATCTCAAAGATGGTTTATATAATTAGCAGGGAGTGTGGAGGATGCAGGGGGTCTTGTCCCTTGTATTTTTTTTTAACTTTTTCAATCCTTTGTGGATTAAAGATGTTACTATTCAATCATTAGTTTCTGATGATGTTTAGTCAATGATTGGGTAGGCCAATGGGTTAGGTTTGCGTATCTCTCTCTTTATATATATATATATATATATATATATATATATATATATATATATATATACATATATATATATATATATATATATATATATATATATATATATATATATATATATATATATATATATATATATATATATATATATGTATATATATATATATATATATATATATATATATATATATATATTCAGCATATGTATACTGAAAACACACAGGACACCAACACTTACTATATTCCAGCACAAGTGCATACAGAAACATATTACTCTTCAACTATATGCAGGGGGGCAAGTCACCCTGCGCATCCCCTGCTCTTTAAATAAATCAGCTCCAAGATTGCACTTCACTACACTAAGTGCAGTCTCGGAGCTGATATATTTAAGTAGCAGGGAGTGTGGGGGGGCTGCGCCCCCCACATGGGGGTACAGGGGGGCTTGCCCCCTTGCTTATACTTGGAGAAGAGTAATATGGTTTGTGTTTTATTTGTTTCTGTATGTATTTGTGCTGGAATATAGTAAGTTGTTGGTATCCTGTGTGTTTTCAGTATTTTGAACTTTCGAGATTTTGGTCTCAGGTTTTTGGGCTTTCAGGATTCTGTAGTGCTCATATGTATATGTATACACATGCATATATATGGCTATATATATATATATATATATATATATATATATATATGTGTGTGTGTGTGTGTGTGTGTGTGTGTGTGTGTGTGTGTGTGTGTGTGTGTTTATATATATATATATATATATATATATATATATATATATATATATATATATATCTGTATATATATATATATATATATATATATATATATATATATATAGTTTGCATGCATATGAGCGAACGACCGATATCCGAATGTGAACATGTCGAAAACAGAATCCTCAGTCTGCATAATTCCAAATTTAAAAAGATCGAACTGCTAAATGCCCAACAAATGCCTAAATTCGGCAATGTGTGGTTCGATATTCCACATGCGATTGTGACATTATTCGCACATTATCATATAACGGCATCCTTTCCTGCTCCAAACAGGAAGGCATTTGGGCGTGCATTTCATCTACACAGGTGAGTGACGTTAAAGTAGCGGTATGTAGAAACACCTTGCAATGGTACAGATCAGTAGAGCAGGTATAGCGGAATTGCATTGTAACGTCAAGTCCTATTTACTTTCAAATGGCTGAGGAGGATACCGTTTCCCATAATTCTGGTACTATAGGACAGACATACAACACAGTCAAAAGCCAGAAGGGGAAAGACACATTGTTTATAGATGGTTACCAGCACTATCACGAGAAATGTGTTGGCCTGAAGCACTACTGGTGCTGTATATGGAAAAGCAGGGACAAGTACAAGGGTAGGTGCATCACAAAATGTGGTAGCAATGGACACGTTTTCACCAAAAGTAGTGCACATTTCTATGGCCCGGATCCACTGCAGTCTGAGGTGTGTCAAGTCCATGAACAGATACATAAAAGGGCTCACAATTCTGTTGAAGACCCTTGAAAAATCGTATCTGAGGTGCTGGCGAGTACATCCACCGCTGTAGTAAATGAATTTCCAAACATAAAGGCATTGAAGGAGAGTGTTACTAGACTGAGGCACAGGAAAAAGGTTGCCATGTTCCAGTCCCTGCAGGACCTGTCTAGTGAAATGCTACCATTCAAAAATGGCACATTCATCATAGAATGGGGAGGTAGCTGAGCTAGGTGTCCGGATAGTGATACTTACTACGGAGGGTAACCTGAGGCTATTGTGTGCTGCTGACTTTATACTAGTTGATGGTTCATTCCCTATCAGTACCAGGGAGTGCAGGCAGGTGTATACAATCCACAGTCCACTAGACCTGTCAGTTAGTAAAAAGGTAGTCCCTTTAGTATATGGCATTCTACCGTGTAAAACTGAAGAATGCTACAAGCAGTTCTGGGCCATGATGGTAGAACTGTGTGGGAAGCATGGCTGTGTACAACATTAGGCTCCCTTCAGTTTTCTACTACATGGTTTCCAACCATGTTGATTCAGGGCTATCAGCATGGTGAAGATGCATATGAGATCAAAACTTGTTAGAATTGCTGCATCCCAAAAACTTGTAACCATGTAGGGATGTACACTTCATGTAGGCACTTACACAATGTTCGTGTTAAATGCATGGCAACAGTGAATGATGACATCAAGGGTGTCTGTCAGGTTACACTTACAGAGGGGTACATCTGTAAAATGTAAAAGTGCATATAAGCAGACCACAATTCACAAGTTCTGTTTCATCCTCTTTATTGTTTGTTAAAATGTATCATCTCTGTCTGCTTTAAGTTAAAATTTTTTTATATTTGTTGTCCTTGTTTGTGCAGTGTGGTACTTAGAGGAACCATGGGAAATGGAGGAATGTATGGCAGGTTTCTTGATGTATATAGTCATATAACTATTCCTGTGGCAGCATGTGTATGTGTAGGGCTAGAGTATAAAAGGTTCTGGGTTCTAGTACAGAGTCTGCAACCTTTTCTCCACTTTTTGAGCTGCACATTTGCGTGATATCATAAGAACTGAGAAAAGTAATAACAAGATCACCTGTGCTTACCTCATTTCATCAACGGTACATGCAGCAGTGCGTAGGTGTGCATCATGCACTAATGAGCACCAACTGAGTTGATATATTCAGTAAAGCAGCAGATGTTTTTCGTAGGTGCTAATTACAGCATAAGCAGGTGATTTCCAGTAGGGTGGAGCTATTCAACAAGCAATAAAGCATCTATGTAGCCTACATTCTGTTTTTTCCTGAATACTTCAATACCATGGGAGTAGAGACAATGAAATTATAGGCCTGAAATAAAATTGTCTCAACTACTGCATTTGCAAGGTAAGTCCTGAACCTAGAATGTATTCTTTAATAATATTATGGTATATCCTTGTATATCTTAACTTGGTGCAGTAATGTACAGAAAGTACCTTAACATGTGACAGCAGACACTTATTTTACTTATATGTGCCCATTACTAAGGTTTTCTTTCTTATTCCTTACACTTTTTGCATGACGGGCTACATAGCACAAACAGTGGAAGTAGGTAATAGCTATGTTTATCTGGTTTGTGTGAAGTGCGAATTACCACCTCCAAAGCAGATGGGCAAAAATAGTAACCAGATACATTCAATTAATGCTCTTGGCCATCGTGAAATCCAGGCCTGGAGTACAGATGGTACTGGGTGCCAGTACAGAGTGTGCAACCTGTGTTTTACTGCTGTAACATTGCAGTTTACAGCAGTGAAGTGCAGCATAGACAACAGTTTCCTCAACATTCTTGTGGCAACAGCTGTATGTGTAGGACTGCCATACACATGGTCTTGGGTTTGAATACACTATATTCCATATAGTATTATTTTTACTGCTAGAGTAATATATGTATAATTACATTTATGATCACATTTATGACTCGGGTATACTGTGTAGTATAGTCCTATAAATGTATTCCTGCTATTTTGACCAGCATTGCTTTAACTTTTGTGAAAAACACATGCACAACTGCCTACACATGAAATTGCTTGTCACTGTTGCATTCTGCTTGGCAAACATTAGCAATGTGGCCCTTATCTGTGCACCACTTACCTACGTGCAACAGGTGTAACTCACAGGGGTGTACACTTTGTTAACCATCATGCAAATCTGCTCCTTACTGAGCTATGGAACTGTATATATGAGGCTTTCTTATTGGTGTCTATTGTCTAACTTTATATATGATGCTTTCTTATTGGTGTTTATTGTCTATTTCCTTTGTATGACATAAAACTACATGTGGAAACATTGCAAATTCAGGGCACATTCTAACTATACAGCATATATTCACAATGCATGCATGCGTTATTGTCCTCCAAGCAGTACAACCCTGGAAGCTCAGTCTTGTTTTGCAGACATATATCAACCACACTGCAAAGTGTAATATATAATGTTGTGTGCTCCCTCATGGACAGGGCCATTTGGTGGTGCTAACAACCTTGCTCTGCTAAACTCAAGCATCCCACTATGGTCAATAAGGATACTTGTGTTCTTACACACTCAGGCTTCTGCACACCCTAGTGCTGTTAGGTTACTGGCATCATGTGAACCTATGAATCCATGTACCTATGCATGCCTCCCAACCTCCTGTCTCCCACATGGTCTGCCAATGTCATCTAATATAAGTTGACCTGCAGTCATGTAAACGTCACACTTGTGCTGTGGCACTTGCATAGAATATTGTGTTCTATAGTCTGAGCACTAAAATAGGTAGGGATTATGTTTTCACTGCAGTCAACTCGGTGTGTGCATCTCTACTCAGTGGAGTAGACATGCTATCCTACAGTTACTTCTCCAATGGCATGGCTTGCCAGTATTTTGATATCTCCACCTGCCTACACATCCATTTCAGTCAGGCATCCCACCTTTTACTCCCCAACATGCACTGCTGATGTCATCCACTATAAGTTGACCTGCAAACATGTAAAAGTCAGGCTTGTGCCATGGTGCTTGCTTAAAGTACTGTGTTCTGTAGTCTGTGTACTTGTTAGGGGTTCTATTCTCACTGCAGTCAACTGTGTGTGTGTGTGTGTGTGTGTGTGTGTGTGTGTGTGTGTGTGTGTGTGTGTGTGTGTGTGTGTGTGGCTGTGAGCTGTAACTTGATATTACAGAGAGCCTTTTACTCCTGCATGTGGGACAGTGTTATCACCATATGCTCAGCAGACAATGTTGGTGTCATTGGCTATACCAGATTATTGCATATGCAGTCATCCCACCAGGGTAGGATCAGACACTGGCCTGCAGCCTGGTCTGACATCACCTTAGGTTCATAGGTTCATAGGCGGTTACTAGGCTATTGGCCCTAGAGTCTTTATAAGCCTAGCCATGCTATACCCTTGTTCCCTTATTGACCAAGTTGTATGGTCTATATTTGCAGCACAAGTCTATGATCAGCACCAACAGCCCTTATTCAAGAAGGACATGGGTGACACCCCAAGGTAAGCTTACAATCTCCCATCCAGTTGTCTAAGTTATGCTTAAATAGGGTCATTGAGGAGCTATTTCTTACATGAATTGGGAGTTAGTTCCAGAGGATTGCTACTCCTGGAGAGGCAATCTCTGGGAGACATATATGTCTCTCCAGCATGTCCTGTTAATATCAATAGATCCCTAGATTGAGTGAATCTTTCCCATGTGACTTGTGGATGTGCAGCATTTCCATTAGGGCAGGGTCAGAGACTGCTTTGTAGGCCAGTGCAAGTTGCCTCTCAGCAGCCTATAAGATGCAGAGTACAGTGATAGGGTCTTCAGTCTGTCCATGTATGCTGTGTGTTACAGACCCTAAATTTTCTTGGTGAGAAACCTCTGAGGTCTCTTCAGCTGCTGCAGGTGTCTGGTGAGGTACATACAGAAGAGAGCATTGTACTCTATTAGTGGTCTGATGAAGGATGTGTACAGGGAAGTTATAACATCCTTAGCTCTGGATGTGATGCTCTTACTTATGAAATATGCAATACAGAAAGCTTTCCTAATCACTGTGGATACACAGTGATCGAAGTTAAGGTTGCTATCAACATGTATTCTCAAATCTCTTGCCACAGGGCTTGAATTAAGGTGGGTACTATTATTGTAATTTGTAGGGACTTCCCCTCTGCCAAAAGGGATGATAATGCATTATTCTGCTTTAGTACTAGTAATTTGTCTGTGTAAGCCCTTTTTGTAGTATGTCAACATTTATTTATTTAATTTATTTATTTTATTTTACATTTGTTAACCGGGAAAGTCCAACTGGATCCATATCCATTTTCAGTGGCGGCTCGGGGAGAAAAGCTCAAGAAATACAGTATATATTAGACAAATACAATCACTAAGTATAATACTAACAGCTCAAATAGTAAAGAATATATACAAAGATAAGAGAAAAAAATTGCATTAAGTTAGGAAGTAAGGAAAAGGAAGTAGTATACTATGTGGGTAGAGATGTCAGTAGAAATGAGGAGAGAAAAGAAAAAGAAAAAAAAATATATATATATATATAAGCAAGGAGCTGCTTAGAGAGGTATGCTGAGGGAGAGTAACCTGAGCAAGTGCAGGTACATAACCAGTGGTTGGTGAAATAATGTTTTGCTGCAATTTTAAACTTTATTAGAGAGAGTTCTAAGATTAAGGCAGGAGGGAGCGAGTTCCAAGTTTTTGCTATGTAGTTGGAGAATAGTGAATCACCGGCATGATTGCAGGATTTAGAGGTCTTTAACATTAATTTGTCATTAGATAAAAGTGGTCTGGTACTGGTGTAAGAGATAATTAAGGGTTATATTCCTGGTACTCTGGTTGATAAAGTATTCTATGGGCTAAAGTAAGCTGATTATAGAGTAGTAGATTAAGGAACTCGAGCCATTTTAGTAGTTTCAGATTTTGACAGTGATGTGCATGATAGGTATATCTTACAGCAAATCTAGCAATATGGTTGTAGCAGACAATTAACTTATTTAGTTCGGTTTTTGAGAGGTTAGTGAGAATGGGGGAGGCATATAGGAGAGAGGAGATTAGGTGGGTGCATGCTGTGTTGGTTCTGGCTAAAGGGGTTAAGAAGAGTTTGCTTCTGTAGAGAGAGCCCAGTTTTTTATTGGTGTTTTTAATTGTTTGATTAACATGTAAGTCAAATTTCAGGTTGTTGTTAATTAGTACCCCAAGTAGTTTGGTGTGGCTCTCAGGAGATATCATGGTACTGTTGTTGGATGTGATACTGAAAGTGACCTGAAATGAACAACAGGTTGGGGGGAACAGCCATAACTTGATTTTATTAGCATTTAGTATAAGATGTCTGCTAGAAAACCAGTCTTCTACTAAGTTAAATGTTTTCTGGGTCAGGGATTGGAGTTCTTGGAGGGAATTGGTTGACCATACCATTGGGGAGTCAATGATTGCACCTAGTTTGCAGTCACTGGCAAACTTGGTAAGACAGAGGCCATCTATTTTCCCCTGGACTTCTGAAAAATGGATTTCAAACAGTAGGGGCCCAGCAAAGACCCTTGTGGTACACTAGTGGTAACTGTTATGCTGGTAGAGGTGAAATCCCCAAATTTGATTGTATGCGTTATGTTGGTGATCCAGTAGGCTACCCATCTAGTGACATATGTGTTAATTGCCAGCTGTGTGATTTTTTTCAATCATGCCTGAGTGGGGGATTGTGTCAATAGCCTTGGCTAGTCAAGATAGGCTGTATGTACTGTTTTGTCTTCATCCAGAGCTTTATTGACATTCTTGAAGAAGTCCACCAGGTTTACTAAGCATGCTCTGACCTTAACAAAGCCAAATTGGGTTGGGTCAAGAGTTTGAAGGTCAATTATGTCTTTGTTGATAAGGCCCATGATGATTCCCTCCATGGCCTTGCAGATAAGATTTGTTAGGCTTATGGGTCTATAATTCCCAGGACTGGATGATGGACCC
The DNA here is from genome assembly GCF_019279795.1 of Protopterus annectens. Classification (NCBI taxonomy): domain Eukaryota; kingdom Metazoa; phylum Chordata; order Ceratodontiformes; family Protopteridae; genus Protopterus; species Protopterus annectens. The sequence goes on along the minus strand of NC_056729.1, from coordinate 437,302,080 downwards.
CTTTTGTATAAGATAATTACTGTTGCTGGTTTCCACTCTGCTGCAACAAAGCCAGTACTTAGACTGTGGTTGCACAGAGTGCCACGTGGTTCTGCTAGGTCTTGTTTCAGACCATTTAGTAGACAGTATGGGATGTTATCCGGTCCCAGAGAGACTGTGTTTTTAGCCACAAAGTGTGCAATTATGATCTGCTCTTTGGAGATACTAGGTAGAGGACTAATCACAGGTATGCTTTGGGGTATATCTGGTGGAGATGGGAGGGGTGAAGTTTGCCTCAAATCAGTTTGCTAGTAGGATGGCAATGTTCTCAGGATTGGTATGAGTGGTACCATCCACTACTAGTTCAGCACAAAACTGGGCCTTCCTTTTTAGATTTCTGATATAGCTAAATAATGCCTCCTCATTATCTTTAACTAGGGATGCTAGTTTAGCTTCATAATTGGCTTTAGAGGAAGGACTTTACAAGATAGCTAATTTGCTTGTTCAAGCTGTGGATGGTATTGTTCCTCTGCTGAGTCAGTTCCCTCTTGTTCTTAGACATTAGTTTCTTTCACTTGTCGTATCACCTATTTAAGCTTGATGCCCACCAGGGTGGCTTGGTTTTTGGTGAGGACCTAGTTTTAATCCATTCAGGTACAGCTGAATCTATATATTTGCATATGTATTTATGCAGGCCATTTGTATACATCTCTGTATAGCAGTCATTGTTGACAGTGGTATCAGGGGCATTTGCAACCATATATATGTCATTGCTTAGGAGGCTATAGTTTGCTTTGGAGAAAATATTCATCCTTTTTGCTATTGGGGGGTCAGGTATGATTGTTCACTCAAACAAAACTGAATTCTGATCAGACCTTTCCAGAGACAGCAACACATAGGGGGTAGTACAGAGAACCCCTATGTTGGTGAGCACTAAGTCTAGGACATTCAGGCCCATTGCAGTTACCTGGTATCCATAAGCAGATTACCATTAAACCAACATTGAAATGCAATCAATTATTCCTGAGCATGTGAATATTTTTTTTTTATTTTAACCTTTTCATTTCAAGTGTTTGACTCTTTCAGAAAAGCTTTTTTATAATTGCATAATTGAAGTCTGAATATAATTTGTTTGGCTGTGTATTACAATTTAATGCAATACCTGACAGATGACAGTCTTTTAATCTATCCACATACATCATGTCATGGTTAGTAGGTCCTGTGTTATCTTTATGAGAAAGCCCTGTGGTCTGTCCAGCTGTTGCATGCATCTGGTGAGGTTCATGCAAAACATAACATTAGACTGTATTACTCTACTGATGAGTTTAACTACAGTTGTGTCATACAATCTTGAGATCTGAATGTGATGGCATGGCTTATGATGTGCACCATACATCTGCACTGCAAAAAATAAAGAGAAAGATAGAAAGCAATGAGACACATTGCACCTCCTGACTTCACAACCCTTACAAGAGAATACATTAGAAAGTTCTGACATGATGATGCTTTCCACTGTATAATTTGGCAAAGATAAGTGACAGGTACAATTATTATTTCAACAACACAAATGCAGATATACTAGGCACTAATCACAAACATTTTGTAGCCCTGAATCCAAAAGAGAGAAAAGATGGATATGGCACAGTTATCATCACTTGCACAAGGTACTGTGTGGGGGTGCAGGAGACCTAGGCTGACACAAAAGGTCAGTGAGTGTGCATGAGTAAGATAGAGAAGCATGCAGGCTGAAACATGTAACTGTTGTGTGTGTGTCTGTAGAGGTTCTCCATGTGAAAGTGGTGTGTAAGAGTCTGCATAAACTTAGTCAAGCTCAGTGCTGTCAGACAGATGTGAGCAGTGCATGGGAGAGGTGGTATTTCATCATTGTCACCACCAACCACAAGAATGGCCAGGACCATGACCCCATGGCTATCCATATCTGGGTGTGAATAGCACACTCACCGATGGACCAGTGGAAGTGCTGCCACTACAGGAGTGTGATTGGGCATGGCCCCATTGGCTATCACAGATGTTGTGGCTGACCTATGCCCACAAAGATGCAGTTCCCCTCCCAGCTGACATTCCATCATGGACACTGCTCTTTGCATGACAGACATCAACCCATCACAGACACCCCTCGTTCCAATGTGTCATTCATCTGATCCAGTGAATTGGCGACATGGTGATGGATGTCAGCCTGTGCCACATCCACAACCCTGAGCATTTGTCGGGAGCACCTATCTAACTGTGTCTGTGCTTCCATGACAGCTCTAAACATATGTTGAGTGACACAGAAAGAGACATCTGCATCAGGTGGAGGAGGGACAGCAGGCCATTTCCAAGCACCCCTATCAACCTTCCTGTGGGGCACCTCACCAACACTTTGGCTACAGCCAGACTCAATAGGCACTGAAGTTGCAGTAGCCACACTTCCCCTGCTCAATGTCCTCACCCTCCACCTGTCCAATATCTGTGGGCTCAGTGGACTGGGTAGGCCTACTGTCATTGTCAGGGGAAAATGAAGGGGATGGCTGTATGTCAACTTCTGTGTCATATTCAAACTCTGCACCCCCCAAATGTACCTCAGTTTCACCATTATAATCATCAGTGTCTGATGAGATATTGACATCAGGTGGCACAAGAACCACACTCCCACAGTCACAATCATCTGTGATAAAAAGGGAGAAACACAGGCATACACTAATACCTGAATTACTATGGTGCAATATATGCTAAACAACTAACAGTGCTGCTACTATTACAAACAGTACAGCAATACACATAACAGGCCTAAAATGATACATTATGATATTTCTTTAAATTGATCTGCAGTACTAAAATGAATTTATTTGGCTTACTATCTGCAGAAGGAGTGGTGCCCATGTCAATGGCATGTTGTGGTCCACTCTGCTGTGAGTTGCCCTGTTGGAGGATATTTGCCAGGAATTCCTTACTGGGGGTGAGAGGTGGTTCTGTAGCAGGCTGACTCCTGGTTATCCTCTGGTCTCTGGAAACAGTAGCTGCATGCCTCCATGCAGAGGTAATCATGTCAGTGGCCCTGCGGCACACCTGTTCATATGTCTGACTGTGGCTGCTCACAGAATTGATGTCAATGACCCAGAGACTCCCCAGACTCTGGAATAGATTGCCCATACATGTCAAGCAGAGTGCCTCTTTGACCCTCTTCAAAAGGATCCTTGACAATTGGATGGGAGAAAGGAAAAGACCCCCGATCCCGGTGGTAGTCACCCTGCTACACAGGGGTCAGTAAATAGTGTGGAAAGAAAAAAAAATAGCCAGGGTTTTTGTTGGGCTAGCCTGTAGGGGCCCTAGGGGGCTGATAGCCTGACCACCCTATATACCTGGCAACAATCTGCTGCCATACTCTGAGCCTTTCTGGCATATTGGGATAACCCCTTCCCAGAAGAAATGCCCCATGTTGACAGAGCACATCAACAATGATATTATTTTCAGCTTCACTGAAGGTGGGGTCTCCTCCTCAATGACATTTTGTATTCTAAAAGACTATAGAATGATAATATACATAAGTATCATATAACTCCAAAATAACTGTTACCAGATGAAACATTCAGTAGTACCCAGTGGAAAACATAATATAGCCTATAGATGTGAAATACTAATGGCAGTCAGGATGCAAAACAAGGGGACCAGCAAGAGCAACATATCCTTTTATGTGCCATAACAGGCAACTGTGCTCCCCACAAAAAGAGCAGTCCATTCTAGTTCGTGACATAACAGTAACATTTCTTTGTTCCCTTCACCCAGAAAAGAACAGGACCTGAACCATTTGGCTAATAAAACGTCTTTGAATGCTAAACATGCTTTTAAAGCACCTGTCCCTGAAACATTTTTACATATGTATCACACAGCTTTCTCTTTTCATGTATTGTCAATCATTTGTACCTTTAAAATGACTTGAAAACCATGGCCATGCCAAGAGTACATTTCTAAGTAATGCATACAGATAGTGTAAAAGACTTTGCTTCACATAATTATTCATTAATATATTCTAAGATATGCATTATGTATGTAACAAAATGGGAGTATATCTCATGGAATTTAATCCTCATTTATGATATCTTTGGACATATTTTGTATTTTTGAAGTTTTGCTTCATGCAGCAAGTGTCCTCACCATCAGTTTGGCTACATTTTTATAATGGAGTAGATTATTAATGGAATTCATTTGTCTTAGCCTCTGTTTCAGAGATGCTACTTACAGAATAAGCAGCTGAATTGCATGCTAATGAAGCAATCTGGTGGAGGTACTCAACAAGTTATAAAACAGCTATGTAGACTCCTTGCTGTTTTTTCCTGTGGATTTCAAAAGTAGTGGAGTACAGACACAAAAAGTCTACATGGACAGAATGTTATGAGATGCTGCTGCTTAACTTCATTTTATGTGCTACAAGCTGAAGGCAATGCTGCTGCTGCCAATAGGCCTAGGCTGAGACAGAAAAGAGTTTTCAGGCCACATTTAACTTATCGCAACATATATGACATGGACATTGTACAGTGCTTTAGGGTGGACAGGGACACAATACAGAAACTCTCTGTCCTCTGCCAGCCTCAACTCAGAGTCAGAGCTTTTACCTCCCCATGTATTGGCTGTGTACTGCTTGCATCACAGTCAGCCCTGAACTAACACTGTGGTAATTGCTGCATTTACATGGTAAGTCCTGAACATGTACTGCTTTGTATAATAATGTTATGGCGTGTCCTTGTATTATATCACTTGGCACAGTAAGCAAGTAAAAGGTGAGAGATTTGTAGATAAATTAAAAGAACATGTGACACCAGAGATTTATTTGACTTGTGTGTGTCCATTATCAAGTAGTAGGCCTCAGGCCTCAATGATTCAGACATTAATACCTCCCCAAAGTACTGATGATGACTGTTTTCTTCTCAGTTTATCACAATGGGAAATCATAACGGATGAAAGTTAGAAAGTAATCAGACACACTGCAGTTTCTGACTTCACAACTCTCACAAGATCAGACAGGCAGGATGAAAAACAAGGAGAGTAACAAGAGCAACATATCCTTGTTCATGGCATAGCTGTAGCTCAGCCTGGGTCCACCCCTATCAAAAGAACAGTGTACCCTTGCTTGTGTCATAACAACAGCCCACCTTTGCTCCCCCTCCTCAAAAGAAAAGTCTATGCTTATTTGTGCCATCCAACCTGCCCTTCATTTGATGGCAACTGCATATTATAGTATTCCCAGTTAATATCCTCACACATTTTAAGTCAAATTATATAGCTTGGCTTACCCACTGCATGTCTCTGAGTACTGGTCAGATAATTGATGAATGACCAAGAAACATAGAAAGGTAAGACAGAGCTGTATATTTGCAAGGAATAATTATCACAGGTTGTGTAATAACTAAGTGCACTATACCCAAATATATTAAATATGATACATTTACAAATAACAGATTATTCTTTCATATATGTGGACATTCACTTGTACTTGGTTGTTTGAAGAATTACTAAATTTCTTTGCTGCAAAGCTGTTTGTGTGGCAAAGATGGATAAGTACCCCATCCTGTTTTCTTAAGGTGCACTGTAGTGAAAGTTGGGATTCAGACCAATGTACTCATATCTCATGTGTACTAACATTCACTATTGTGTATGTCATTTCAACTAATTTCTATTTTTTTAATTATTTTTTTCTTTTGCGGGTCACCGTTTGAATGATGCACAGCTTAGCACAAATGGCTTTGGCTATGCTCATCTCATTTATGTGTAGAGCGGCTGTGCACAAACTGGATGAATGGACCACCAAGATAGCAGAGAAGACTCAGACAGCCACAAACATACACTGGATGCATTCACTTAATACTACTGACTATCACACAAACACGTTTCCCGGCAGAGCACACCCTTGCACACTGTATTTGCACAGTGGTAAATGATGCACAACACTTTCAAATATTACAATACCAAAAAGTGCACTCTCTCAGTAAGTCCAATACCTGCAAATGGCAGGAAAACATCATTCTACATTGATCTTCATCTGTGGTAGGTGTGGCAGGCATTTGTGGAGAGGTTTTGAGATTCTGTGCTCAAAAATGGGTATCCAGGAGTCCAAAGTGTTTGTTGGACTCCTAGTGAATAAACCCAGGCCCAGACTTTTGCAAAGGGACAATTACGGCTCAGATTACAAGGTAGAGGCATGGAATAATCTAGCCAGGTCGCTGACCAGTGCTACCAGTATCCTCTGCACTGGTGAATAATGTAAGAATTACTACAGAGACCTCAGGATGAGGAAGAAGGATATCCTCAACCATTGGATTGAGGAATGTAGGACTGGGGGTACCCCACAGATGTGTAAGTATCACTTACAGAGACTACTTGTAACAGTTCAAAGCTGGATACAGTCAGGATTGGTATTCATAATAGCATTCTGTTCTATTCTGTTTTTTCCACAGCTGTCACAGACCAAGAACCGAATGTGCAAACTCATGCTACTAGATTGGTATGGCTGTGAGAACCATGTAATATGTATGCATCCGAACAGTATTGTTATTTTAGCATTAAAAGTAAAGTGACTTTTATTGAATTATAATACAGTTGTATCAATCTGAGCATTTATCTCTCAATTGTAACACAAAAGCATGCATACATTAGTCTGGAGACCAAAACGGCAATGTACTATTACTGAGTAGTCAGAGGTTGTTTGTTCAAAAGCCACACTTCACAAATATATAATACTTTTAAGTTTTAACCAATATTGCAATGCAATGTCAGAGCTCTAAAGTGGTGGCACCAGTGGCCTGCTGTAAACTGTAATCAATATAATTGGAACACGCATATGTACAATATATGCACACATCAAGGATTGCTTGCTGCAATCTGGAATATATTGTCATCTGCTAGGAGCTGGGTAGTCTTAACAGTATAAAAGTTATTTGTTAGGAGTTTATAGTCTTAAAGCAAAGGTAAGGGAATAGAGTCAAATAATTGTATCAGTGCTTTCTATGTCACATATAAAGTTACTAATGTTCTCCAATTTTTTCTCTTATCCCAACCCTTTTCTTTTATTTTTTTTTTAATTTTTTTATTTGTTGTTTTTTTCCCACAGCATGGTAGGCCTATCCCATGGGACTCTCCTGCCCCCACTCCACTGGCTACAGGACTGCTGCCCATCACATCTGGTGCACAACCTGATATCACCTTCTCTGATTCCCCTGCACTACCTCACCTGGCCCCTCTAGTAATTCTGCCCCACAGGATAGGCCAGTGGTTCCCTCCAGGAGCAGTGACAGAGGTGGTGAGTTTATCACCTGTGATGAATTGCCAGGGCTTGTGCGTAGGATTCTGCACCACACAGTTTTTGTACACCTATGCCTGATGGAGACACTGCTCTCTATTATTGTATTTAATACTATAAGGAGACTCAGATGTCAGACACTGGAGCCATTGGAGCAGTGAGTTGACAGTGATGACAGACATTTCTACATCTCTTCTTCAAACTTCCTCTCACTCTCTCTCTCTCTCTCCAAAAAAAAAAAATAAATAAATAAATAATTGGCACCAGTCCCACAAAAAAAAAAAAAAAAAATCGGCTCATACATATCTCTCTATTTGGCACACGCCTTCATGACACAGTTTATTCAGTCCAAATGGCTACACAATATGACTGTGTTGCGGCCACTCATCTCTCTGTAGGTGACAGTCCAAATTCAGCTAATGTTTTGCAGATATGATCATGTTTTATTCTTGGAGAAATGGATAGCTATGATTCTGCCCTACAGCCCTCCTGTACATTCATGCTCTCCTTTCACTTTGTTCTTCCCTGTGCTTGCTCCCCATTTCACCACTTTCCTATCTTTCTCATTTCTTTTCTTTAAGCATAATTGTGTGATGGTGTGCATTGTGCACTAACTTGCAACGATGGCAAAAAGCAGTTATAAGTGTTATATACAGTTGGACTGCACACCAGTATGAGCTAGGCATATTTTACAGACTCCATATTAATTATCACACTTCAGATTTTGTATTTACACATAAACTTATTTGAAACTGTTACCTAACACCTGGATTTGAACCCAGTAGCATCTAAACACAAAAAATGGCTCAATGTATTAACAGATGGTGCTACACACTCAGCTGAGTAGCAGGTGTATTTTAGAGACTGAATAGCAAATGGCAGATTTAAGTGCATTTAATCTCTGGCTGCAGGCATTAATTAACAATGCAGTGATAAGTTCTGTTTTGGGGCCAAATGGCACTGGTTCTAAATTCAGCTGTAGCTAATACATTGAACTACTTTTGTAGTATCTTTGCTTATCCATAATGTGCCATGTGCAGCATTGTGCACCATTGCGCACTAATGCTTTATAAAACTAAATGGGTATCATGCAATAATGCTTTATAAAACACTAGTGGGGATCATGCAATGCTGCTTTATAGAAAATTAATGGGGACGATATGACTCTGGTGATATGGGGACTAAGCACGGGGAGTATAAAGGGAAATGTTTGCTAAAATGTATCAGTTACTATTGATTGTATAAAATATACATGCTATCCACCTGACTCTGTGGCATCATGTGTTCATGTATTGTTGTTCCAGGGAGATGTTACTGAGTTTGAATCTGGGTGCACGTATTAATTTTACAAGTGTGCATGATACTTTACCTCATTACAGCCGAGTGATGCCTCCAGGTGCATCTGCAGTTAACTTCTACTGTCGCCTCTAGGTGTCAAATATTACTTGTTCATATTTGCATCAATAATTTCAAAACCATGCTATGTACGAGGTTTTAAAAGATTTCATCTTAAAGCTTACACAATGGCAAACTCAACTGCATTAATATTTGACATCTGTCTAGTGCAGGTAAATCTGTAATGTAAATGTGCAATGTGTACTATGTATTTGCATTTTTCTGGAGCTTTTCTCCCCAGGACTCTATTGAAAATGAGCTCCTTGAGGTCCGATTGGATTATCCTGGCAAACAAACTGCAAATAGATTCATAGATTAGTACTAAGTTAACTGCCTTCGTGAGCCATTGTAAGCCTAGCCAATTATCCCTTGTGAGACTCAAACCCTGCACCTTGTGTTTGTAAGGCAAACACCTTAACCATTAGGCCACCCTCCCAACCCTCTCAAATAAATACATAAATACATAAAATAAATATTGACTGTTGTTTTTATGATATTAATTTATATAGATATAATTTTTATATTTTTCTAAATGTCTCAACAACCATGTAACACAGACAGAACTCTTTAGCCTCATAAGAAAGCTCTCAGTTATATGAATAAAATGCTGCTGACAGTATGTGTGTAACTTTAGTGGTTGCTGAAATTTTGTAAGTTGTTTATAAAATATTACAAATGTAATAGTTACCGTGTTTACTGTGACTTATAAAATTCAGTTTAAGACTTAGAATCAAAAGAATACTACCACTACAAAAATAGTTTGTGCTGAAGGATTTGTCATTTATACTTCTTTCTTAATCCCTATGGTTCCAGAGATATGAACATTTGTTTAAAATGTGAGGACATAATTTGATTCCCTCAAAAAGCTTAGGCTCCACCCATTGGAAGCTACAATGCAAACTTCCTGAGCTCCATTGGAGAGAATTAGTTGAATATATCTACTTATATTGCTGACGTTCATGGTTGCTTTGCATTGGTGCACTACTGAACACCATTGTGCAATAATTCTTTAAAGAAAAGAAAAGGGGAATACAGGAAAGTGGTGAAATGGGGAGCAAGCACTGGAAAGAACAAAGTGAAAGGAGGGCAGAAATGTGGAGGAAAGATGTAGGAAAGAATGACAGTTATCCATTTCTTCAACAATAAAACATGATCATATATGCAAAATATTAGCTGAATCTGGACTGTCACCTCCAGAGACAGGGGTGACCACAACACAGTAGTGTTGTATAGCCAATTGGACTGAATCAATTGTGTCATGAAGACACATTTGCAAAATAGAGAGCTATGTATGGGATGATCCTTTTTGTGGGACAGGTGCCCATTTTTTTGAGAAAGAGAGGAATGTTGGAGAAGGGATGTAGGAATGTCTGGGTAAGGTAAGTTGGGCAGGTAAGGAAGCAATTGCAGACAGACAAGACAAACAAGACAAGAGACAGGAATGGTGAAGGACACAAGTGGTGGATGAACACTATGGTTGGGGAGAGGGTTGGAAATTGAGGCCCCATGGACAACAAGCTGGTTGACAGTGAGAATCTAGTCCTCATTCAATAGACTGTCATCACTGTCACATCACTGCAGCTGCAGTGCCCAATGTCTGTATTTTCTACATGTTCTCTGAATGAGGATGGACAGCAGGTGCTTCATCCAGTGTAGCCTTGCACCCACAGTGCAGTACACAATCCTACACACCATCCCTGGCAGTTCCTGTTGGGTGATAAACATACCACCTCTGCTAATGCATCTGGAGGGAGTCACAGGCCTATCTTCGGGGCAAAACAACCTGAGGGGCCTGGTATTGCAGGGGCATTAGAGGGGGGTACTACCAGGTTGCATACTAGATGTGCTGGGCAGTGGTGCTGTAGTCAGTGGAGTGGGGGTAGGAGGATCCTGTGGAACAGGTCCACCCCACTGTGCTGATGGAGAAAAAAAAAAATAAAAATAAAAAATTGAAAAATAGAGAAAAGGGTTGGGTGAGAGAAAAAAAGGAGAACATTAGTAACTTCTTTTTTTTCAAAAATATTTTTATGAGTTTTAAAACTTTTACAAAAAAGAAATGAAAATAAATACAAGATAAGGAACTTGTAAGGTGCATCAAACCAAGAAAAAGAAAGTAAAGTACATTCTAAATTAATGCAAACAGTTAACAACCAGTTTTGATTTATAGACAAGAAGTTATTGTAACAAGTACTTTACTCCTGAATGGGTAAAACATTCACTAGGGTGCCCCAGAAAAACATAATACAAATAGAAATCAGGCCTCCAAAGAGGAGGATAATTTTAATCAGATAACATACTATTATATAAAGTATAAACTATTACCTATTTTGGGAGTATACCACCTAAAGTAAACTATGCATGTCCTAAAAACCTATTTACAACATATTTACAATATATTTACATCATAGATGTCAGAGGACCTCTCAGAATAAAATGACATAAGACAATTAGTAAAGTGTAATCTTTACATTATCAAATAATTTTGGACCATACCTAGGACAAAAAGGATCCAGCTTGGAATGCAAATGTATAAGAAAAAAAATTACTTATTCTGGATTAGATCAAAGAGATTTTCCCAATATTTTTTAAAATAATTATTTTTCTTTTTGCTATTCGTGCACATTTTGTGTGCTGATATATATTTTATTGCCATATCGTTTTCCCATGAAATTGCTGAGGGGTTGATCCAATTTTTAGTAATGAAATATTTAAGGAGAGCACAAACTGAGACAAGAACATGATGGCGAATACCTTTGATTTGAATAGGAACAATATTAAGGATTATAGTTTGCCAAGAAAATGTAGTTTTCTCATACCCCATTTTTTCTATTTGAATTCTGGGGGGGCACCAGAGTTTATTGATGGTCTTACAACTCCAGAACATGTGTATTATGTTAACATGAAGGAGAGTGCAGAAAGGACATGTTAAGTTTTTATTACATCCACATTTTTGTAAAACAACTGGGGTGTAGTAAGAGTTATTATTTATCATTAGCTGTGTGTAAATTAGATTTTTGAAGGGAGTCAATGCTAAGTAGGATTTTTGTAAGATTACTGCAGAAAGTTTTGTAAAATTCACCTGTAAATCCATCAGGGCTTGGTGCCTTATTAGGTTTTAATAGCTGCAGTTATTTCATTTAGTGTTATAGGGGCTTTTAACTGGGTAATTTGTGTGGAAGATAGTTTTGGGGCATTAAGCTTACTGAGGAAGTCTATGCATTGTTCTTTTTGGAATTGAGTTTTGGGATTGTAGACCTCCGTGTAAATATCTACAAATGAATTTACAATGTCACTATTTCTATACAGGATTTTCCCTTTGTACTTTATGTCCTTTATATAGTTTGGTCCTTCTTTGATATTTATTAGTCTTGCTAGAGTCTTGGATGGAGTTTGAGCCCATTCTGAGTATCTATGTAGAAGCTTTAATTCAGTCAAAGAGTAGTTTTGTTGGTGGAAGAAATATATTTCCTTCTGAATTCTGTGAAGTTTAATTTACAAATCTGGGAAAAAATCTTTTTGCAGTTCTGCGTCAATTTTTTTAAACTCTTTTGTGAGGTTATTAATGTACAGACTCTCTTTCTTTTTATAATAAGATGCTTTTTGGATACGTATTCCTCTAATGACAGCTTTAGCTGCTGCCCATTGTATATCTAAAGGGATATTGGAAAGCAATGATTCAGCTTCTAAGTGTTTTAGATATTCTTTAACCTCCTGAAAAACGTCATTTTTTTCAGAATGTTACTATTTAGTGACCAAGTGAAAATCTTACTGTCATAATTGCATTTTTGGTTAGGGTTAATGCCAAGTGATATATTCAAATGATCAGATATGGATCTGGCCTCATGAGCAAAATTAGCAATTTTAGTCGAGAAAGCATCTGAGATCAGGTAATAATCAGTCCTAGACCAAACCTTATGTGAGGCCTAATAGAAAGTGAATTTATTAGATTCCCTGTCAATCTCAGATATTAAAAAAGGGTGAACTAAATTAAAACTATTCATCAAATCTTGAATATAAGCTGTTATTTGGGTGGGCTGTTTTCTGTTCTTATTCGACCTATCATTTGATGGATCGATAAGAGCATTCCAGCCGCCACCAATAATGAAGAAATGATCATAGTATGGAAGTAGCAGATTATGTATTTCCTGGATGAACAAATGTTGGTTTGAACATGGACTATACACATTCAAAAACAAAATCGGGGACTTAACTTGTGGGTATGAGCAAGTGAATAAACACCATCTTCCATTCAAATTAAATTTAGTATCAAGCACTTCTCCAGGGAAGGACTTTTTAATTAAAATAGCTGTACCTTTTGATGCAAGGCTGTTCCCTGCTGATATAATCCATCTAATCCAATTTCTTTTTTTAATATTGTCCCATTGGTCATTTGTCATATGCTTCTCTTGTAAAAAAATAATGTTTGATTTGTCTTGATAAATCAGGCGCATAACCAGCTTTTTTTTTTAATGTTCTGAAGACCATTTACAGTCCAAGAATACACCCTAATCATCTAACTATAAGTTCAAAAAACAATAAAAAGAAAATAGGGTCAACAGAGATACTAGTTTCACCAGGAACGGTCCATATAATGATAGGTCCTTTTTTAACACATAAAAAATAAACTGTACTCAAAACTGATGTTCTGACATCCATGCTCCTAACCTTACAACCTGTGCCTAACCACCCATCTCCCTGATATGATTTTATTTGCAAATGTAAAAGATACAAATATACTGTTGTTAAACATTTTTGTATAAAATAAATGTTACAGGTATGCAACAGGGAGACATAAATACTAACCTCGATAGTCCAAGTGTCACCTAGCATTCACAACTACACCCTCATACCACTCTAAAAACTATTTAATACTAACATATACATATAAATCTAAAATGTGCATTTAAAGGCAAAAAGATGCTTAGAATGGTTAATAAAAGAGTATAAGAATCATACTTTCTAAAAGACTTAATATAGATATCATTTTAGCAGATCATAACATGGAATTAGTTATGCTTACAGGTGCATAAGGTTAGATTGGTATATGTTATTATGATTGTACATATTAGTTTAGAACTAACTCCCTATATATCAATGATACTATATCTTATCACAGACAGTAAGCAGGCAAGTGTAACTATATCTGGCATTCCGAGGGTAATGGCATATCTATAAATATTATTTTAAAATCTATTATTGAAAATCAAAATCACACACCTAAAATAAACACACAGCTAAAATAAACAGAAAGACCATTTATAGACCCAAAGAAAGTAATCAGCTGAACTTTGGATATCATTTGCAGATACCTGAGACTTATAAAAGCTTATAGAACACATAACTATACACTTCACCCCTATAAGATACAGATCACTTATTTAGCTGCAGCATTAGATTTTAGACACAATTAAATTAATACTTAGTTACCAATCTAACTAATACTACAATATAAAACTAAATACTAATCAATTAATATTTGGCAGGCATTATAACAAACTACAGACATATATTTAACATTCTTTAACTAAATATAGCACATACTGCCATAATGCTTTTTAAATTAAATAATGATGTTACTAACATTATCCTGAATAAAATCCTTCAATGTTCTTACATTTTCAGCATCATACAGAACCCAAACTGAAAATGAGTAACTTCTTATGTGACATATGAAGCACTGATACAATTATTTGACACTTTTCTGTTACCTTTATTTTGAACACTACAAACTCCTTACACATCTCTACATTACTTTTAAGACTACTCAGTTGCTCCTTACATGCCCAACTTTCCTTACCCAGACATTCCTACATCCTTCTCCAACATTCCTCTCTCTCTCAAAAAAATGGGCATCTGTCCCACAAAAAGGATCGTCCCATACATAGCTCTCTATTTCGCACACTATAGTACAGATTGCAGCCAGTAATCCTTGATGTGGGCATATATTGCACATATGCGTGCATGTCCCAATTATACTGATTATAGTTTAAAGAAGTCCATTTGTGCTGCTGGTCTAGAGGTATAAAATTACATTGCAATAAAGATGAAAACCTAACGGTATTGCATATTTGGGAAGTGTGTTTTTTTGACCCACGACCAATGACTGTTCTCTAATACTGTGCTGTTATTTTGTCCTACAGACTACTGCATGCATACTTTTCTTTTATAGTTTAGAGATGGATGCTTACTGCTATTTGAGAATATGGCACGGTTGCATTGTGCTACAGACGAAGAAATGTATAATTTTTTTACAGTTGAGAGATGCATGCTCAGTTTGATACATCTGTATTAAATACCAACTCAGCAGTCCTTAACTTTTGATGCTACTAAATTACTATAAAGTTATTATTATTATTAAAATACTGTTTAGAACAGTACTGTTCTGATGCATACATACCACATGCTTCTCCCATCTTTAACAAATGCACGGCATGGAACCTGACATTCAAGGCTTGCTCCCTGGCAGCTGTGGAGAAAACAAAACAGAACAGAATACCATTATGAATACCTATTGGAGGGAACCTATTGACTATATTCAGCTGTTAACTCATACAATTACTCACTGAAATGGATATTTACACATCTGTGGGGTGTCCTCTGTACTAAATTTCCCAATCCAGTGGTCGAGGGAATCCCGTTTCCTCCTCCGGAAGTCATCAAAGTGATGTCTGCATTGCTAACCAGTGTGGAGGATACCTGTAGCACTGGTCAAAGCCCTGACAATACTATTCTAGGCTTCAGACTTGTATTCTGAGCCTGAATACTCCCACTGCAGCAACCAGGGCCCATGCTCCTTAACTAGGAGTCCAACAAAAACTTTGGACTCCTTGACACATCACCTCTGTGCCCAAAAGTGAACTCCCTCACCAGCAACATCAGACATGTGTACTATAGCTCAGGCTCAATGAGGAATGAGCATTTCCCACCAATTGCATTTTATATTCTGATGTTTTCCCACCAATTGCACATCTCGCCCTTTCTAAGAGTGAGCACATTTTGGTTTTGCAACATTTGAAAACACTGCACATTGCTTACCATTGCACAAACACTGTGTTTGTGCAGTGTTAAGTGATGCACAACAGTGGCAAGCACTGCAATTTCAAGATTGTTTGTTATACAGGCACTTGTATAAATGTGGTAGTCAAATGAACCATGTCTACGGTCTTCCTACACTTACAGCTACTACCACAAGAAGGTTGAGAAAACAGTTGTGTATGTTGCATTTCACTGCTAAAATCTGCAATCTCACAATAGTAAAATAAAATTTGCACACTCTGTACTAGAAATCTGGACCATCTGCACTCCACATACACCGACTGCCATATCTTAGTAGTTATTGTAAAGTTCTCACCATTAATCACCGCACAATGCCTCTTACCATGTTTGCTCGATAGCCAATAGTATTAATTGAATGCATCTGGTTTCTGTTTGTGGCTGTCTGGGTCCTGTCTGCAACCTGGGTGGTCCATTCCACCAGTTAGTGCACTGCTGTGGTTCTTGCAAACCAGGTGAGCAGAGCCAAACATGTCTGTGCTAAGCAGAGCATCATGCAAACACTGGCTTCACAAAAAAAAAAAAAGACAAAAAGGGAGACTGTCCAGATGTTTGCATCATATCTTGGGCTGTTCTTTGTAAAATGTGTGGTTTTCTGGAAAATCACTGAAGATTGAGCACAATACATAATGACATACATTTCAGTTTTGTACTTCATATCCTTTAGAAAATGCGTAACACAAATCCTATTATTCTACCTACTTTCTACAGTTATTAGAACGCTATAGTAAATGTGTCCCTGTTTTTGGCCCTTTGTCCCCCCAGTTAATTTAGTGTTTGTTCAGATTTCTTGAACTAAAAGGTTCAGAAGTACATTCCACATTCAGGCTACAGGTTTCATGGCCAGCAACACTGGTGTGAGCTGCGAAACCTTGCTTATGCATGCCATGCTTCATTAATATTCATAGTGCAATGTTGAGTGATGAGCAGTATCGCGTATGTGAAAACAATCCGTGCAGACTCTGCGAGGTACCTACATGGACTTTATTGAATCCGGACCATAATTTATATATATATATATATTTATATATATATATATATATATATATATATATATATATATGGGTCTACCTTAGAAGATCAACAGACCATCTGATCGACATTCATTAGGTTGACAGCTCATTTGGTCGACAACCAGTATTCAAGGCACTTAACAGGGAATTCCCCCTCTCCCCAATGTCGTGCGACCCTGGAGTTGATATATATAGTTAGGGAGGGTGTGGGGTGCACAGCCCCCCACATTGGGGGGTGTCGCTGGTAAAGTCCCCCACCTATTTTTGTTTAAAACATGATAAGTGCAACAAAACTACACATTTTAAATGAAAATAGGTGGGGGGCTTTGCCCCAACACCCCCCATTGTGGGGGGCCATGCCCCCACACACCCCCTAACTATATATATCAACTCCAGGGTCGCACAACATTGGGGAGGGGAGCAATTCCCTGTTAAGTGCCTTGAATTCTGATTGTCGACCAAATGAGCTGTTGACCAATTGAATGTCGATCAAATGGTCTGTCGATCTTCTAATGTAGACCCATATATATATATATATATATATATATATATATATATATATATATATATATTTATATCAATCATCTGTGCACACAAGTATTAAAATACAGTTAGTCTCTTCTGCTCAATTCATTCACACTGCCTACTTTGACCTGGCCAAGGCATTTGACACAATACCCCATTCAGGCATTGCTGACAAACTCAAGAGGTTAGGTACAAACCCATATGTCACCCGGTGGATAGCCAACTGGGTCACAGACAGGACCGAGGAAGTTAGAATTGAGGAGTCCACCTTTACAATGAGTGCAGTCACAAGTGGAGTCCCTCAGGGATCAGTCTTCAGACTGCTCCTTTTTGGCATTTACTTCTCAGAAGTCAAGTTCAATGTCAATGATCTCTGACTGACTAAATTTGCAGATGATTGCAAATTAGGAGCTGTCATTGAATTTCATACTGACACAAATGTTCTCCAGGAGGGACTGGCACAGACAAACAACTGGTGTCAGAGCCGTGGACTAAAACTAAATGCCAAGAAATGCGTAATAGTATCCTTTGGGAAGTCATCCATCCATCCCTGGTAACTATTATATTGACAACACACCCCTTAGAGTTTACCCAGTAGTCAGGTACTTAGGGCCACACATAGATAGTAATCTAGCCTTTGATCATTGTGGGTCTACAGTGGTAAGGAAATCATTCTATGTTCCGCAACTTAGTATAAACAAATGTATGGCATCTAAGTCCAAGTCATTGTTCCACTGTATTCATCATTCATCAGACCTATCAGTGAGTACATTGCCCCCTTTGGTATATACCTAACCAAGCATATACAACAACTGCAACATTCAGAAGTTCCTCACTAAAAGAACACAGGGTGTAAGTAGTATATCCTATGCTGACTGCCTCAAGGCCCTATCCCTGTATTCTGTCTCCTACCGGCTTTTGAGGAGAGCTCTATGCCTGACATACAGGTCATTGTCAGACTCCACTCTGATGGACCTCCTGCATATCCACAAAACAAACAGTACCAGAATTACCCATTCTTTGAACTTTCCCTAAGATATACATAGGACCTGCTGGAGAGAGAGGTATGCATCCCAGAGACTACCCCATCTATGGAAAAGGATCCCAATCCATGTGAAGCAGAGTTCCTCCCTAGGCCAATTTAAGTGCAACCTGGACAATTGGATGGGAATCCAGAAATTCATCAATGGTTTGGCACCTATGTCTCTAATGCAAACAGGTAACCTGTAAATGGTTCATCTCCCAGGCCCATGTTTTCATTTATCAAGGGTATCAGAACTTGTCAGAGATTTGGGATGCATGGCTAGGCTTAAAAAGGCCCTTGTGGTCATTAGCCTAGTAAACACCTATGAATCTATGAACCTATAATTAGACTACACATTGGCCAACACTGACTCACATCAAAATACAAATTATTGCAAAAGAAAACCTAAAGCTAATGTTGTAGGTATACTTTTTTGATCAGAAAAAACATGTACAGACCATCGGTACTTTGCAGCAATTTATTGCTTGCACCTTGAGCTGATGCATTGCACAGGAACTATTTATTTATTTATTTAACATTTAACAGAGCCTATTTTCAGGGGAATCCCGTGCACAAATGCTCCGGGCATATGTCTTTGGAATGTGGGAGGAAACTGGAGTACCCAGAGGAAATCCACATGAATGCAGGGAGGATATACAGACTCCACAGAGAAGGCATCCAAGTCGAGAATAGAATTGGAGAACCTCTTGTTGTGAGGTGACAACATTAACTGCTGCACCACTTCGATGCCGTATATTCCTCTGTGTGATATAATACCCACCCTCTTTCCAAAAACAGGTAAGCAGGCACAGCCACATCATTCCTTTTGCTCCCCGCATCTGCCCCCCAAGTGATAAGGCCACTAACCAAACCCCAGACACCTGGCTTTAAGGAAGGATTATTTCCCTATACCCCATGTGGCCAGTGTCATTAATATCTACATCTCATTCAGTAATAACAATAGTCAAAAATGTTGTAGTGGCTACACCTAAAAATACCCACAAATGATCCTCTAGGAAATTCTAATTTGAGCAACTTGGTTTCAAGACAGCCACAACTTAACCACTTGCTTATGTTATTTCCCACCATGAATGAAACAAAAGATACCGACATAAAATGTCAGCCGGTATAGCATCAAAACAATCACCATGGATCAGCAGAAATACCATGGTATGCTTTGTTTTTGTATTATTACTTTAAGAGTACCTAATTAGCACAGTGCTGTACGAGATGGTATGTTATTCAAATGTCAATTAGTAATTAGACTTTGCCTTGGAAGATTAACTGAGATCTAGGCACAAGGAATACATCTTTATAAATACTCATGGGCAGTGTATGCTTTTTCTGTTTGGATTTTACTGAGGTTATTTACTCATACTTTCAAGTTTGTCCACTTTTCGGTGGTATGAGTTTCTTAAGCATAAGAAACTTACTCAGGCATCTACATGGATGGTTTTGCTTCCCATACCTCCTTACACACACACACACACACACACACACACACACACACACACACACACACACACACACACACACACACACACACACACATATATATATATATATATGTGTGTGTGTGTGTGTGTGTGTGTGTGTGTATAGCTATATAGATATATAGATATTTGGATATAGATAGACAGATAGATGGATAGATAGATAGATAGATAGATAGATAGATAGATAGATAGATAGATAGATAGATAGATAGATAGATAGAGAGGTACATATAGGTATGTTATCACTATCCAGCAATATCAAATTTTGTCGATTTGGGCTGTAGACATGTCAACATGGATAGATTCCTGTCCCAGAGACTTCCCATACTCTGGAACAGACTGCCTATCTTTGTCAAACAGAGCTCCTCATTAACACTGTTCAAGAAAAATCTTGATGATTGGATGGGTAATAGGAAATTCACCCCGGTAATCACTTCTGTGGTTCTGCTTGACAGGGGCACAGGAAAATAATTTTCTTGGGTGGCGAAAGCCAGGGTACCTTTTTGGCTAGGCTTGTATAGGCCCCAGGGCTGATAGCCTAGTACCTACCTATGAACCTATGAACATGGGTGGTCACATCAGATGGAGTTAGAGAATAATATATAATAATAATAATATATATATATATATATATATATATATATATATATATATATATATATGTGTGTGTGTGTGTGTGTGTGTGTGTGTGTGTGTGTGTGTGTGTGTGTGTGTGTGTGTGTGTGTGTGTGTGTGTGTGTGTGTGTGTGGGTGTTTGTGTGTAATGACACTATGTGAATACATGTCAATGTGGCTGGTCACAGCAGATGGTGTTAGTTAGGGAATAAGCAGGGCAGTGCTGGGTGAATGAGTGAGTGACTCCATGTGTGTGATTGCATAAGAGGGGACTGTATGTGTATGTGTGTACATGTGGGGGGCTGTGATACTCCAAACACCCTTAGACTTATGAGTAAATCCTATAAAACTCGGGGGACACTAAATAGCAGGGAATCTATTTGCTTTTCTAATGACACTTCAAAAGTTAATGCAACAACATTTTTGCAGAACAAAAGACATACAGGATGGAGAGACAGTAAGCACAGGGGATACTATGGGTGTATTAGCTAAAAACACTTAAAAGGTTACTAGAACAACATTTTTGTAACATGAAATACATATTGGTGTTGGGAATACAAGACACTATGGAAACTTGTAGACTATTAGTGTACATCAAGCAAAGAACATTACAATTAAAAAGATGACTAAGGTTTCAAACAGATACTGTTATTTGTCTGTGCTAATATTAGCCACCAGGGATATGTCTTCAAATAGATATTAAAAAATGCAAGAGAGAAAAACTGTTTTGAACCCTATATCCTTGATCCAGGGAGAAATATCTTAACAATGTAGGCAGATCTTCAGTCTTCTGTGGCAACATTAGACCATGTGGAGAGCATTTAAATATTACCCTATGTCAATTAAAAAATGCATCAATTAAGGGGAGAAAAAGTTTTGAAACATGCAGCACTTGTACAGAAAGCAGCTTTAGTCCTCTGCACCAACTGGGAGCTCACGAAAGGATAGCTCCTTCCTCAAAATGCATTTCCAAATAATGAGAAGTGTGAAGTCTAATGTCTGGCATTATTTAATGACCTGTAATGGTCAGTGATTTATGAGGAATAGGGCAGGTATCTGAGGCAAAATCAGGAGCATTTTGAAAAATCGAGGACCTTACCTCCCAACCAACCCCTCTCTTTTATCAGGTCTGTATCACATTATCGAAATTCCTAAATATTGAACACCATAAGCTCAACCTTGGAATCTCGAAATGTGATATACTCGAATGCTCAGAACAGCAAATTTTTTCCAAGGGAAAAAATTTGCTGTTCCGAGAAAACACACACACACACAGCACAAGCACACCAAAATACATAATCCACACATACACACTTCACAAAACCCTGCACTAAACTGTACATACACTACTAGCTATCCACTTTCCTTAACCCAACCTTAACCCTAAGGTCCCTAACTAATGCACACTCACCTTACCCGCTCCCTAACCCCAAGGTCCCTAACTATTGCACACTCACCTTACCTGTTCCCTAACCCTAAGGTCCCTAACTAATGCACACTCACCTTACCCCCTCCCTAACCCTAAGGTCCCTAACTATCGCACACTCACCTTACCCGCTCCCTAACCCTAAGGTCCCTAGCTATTGCACACTCACCTTACCCGCTCCCTATCCCTTTGGTCCCTAACTATCACACACTCACCTTACCTCAGTCTGTTCACACACTTACCTTAACCCGTCTGTCACCTTCACACTACAGTTGAGGAAATAGAGAAGCCGCAGAAACGGCCCACCGAATACTTTCCCTAGGAAAATATTTGGTGTTCTTCAGCTTCGCTATTTCAAGCGTTCCCTGAATAGGGGTTGATATTAGAACATTCAATGTTTTAACACTTCAGTGTTCTAATATAGACCCTCTTTTATCACCCATATCTTACCACTCCCAATTCCCTCCACTGCCTACCACTCACTCACTCACATCTAATAGCTAGGGCACATCTGTGACATCTTACACTCCTTCATTGCCTGCAACACACAGTAATCTCTGCACTCTACTTTTGCCACTCTAACTTCTATAACCAACCTTCCTATAACACTTCCCCATGTCTATCTCCTCACTAACTACATCACTTCTTTCTCCTCCGACACAATGGCTACCTCTACACATACCTCTTACCTACATACTATATCATTTCAAACAATTTACTTCACTCTCCTTATACTAGCCAACCAACTTACTTCCTATCAACATCAGCTACATAACTGCTATACCTCCTACACCATAACTAATCCCCTACCCCATCAAACACTCCGCACTAACTTTGAAATCACCTCTAATGTCTACAACACCTCTTACATAGGGTACTTCCCATAAAAATGCATCCAACTCCACTCAAAATCTCAAATATTTCTTAATTTTAACAAACTCCTAACTAAACTCACAAAAACTCTAATACACCTTATTTCCGAATTAATACTCAATGGAAACATCCACCTTAACCCTGGCCCCAAATGTACTCATCAGCAATCCATACCTCCTACCGCACACCCTTTTTCTGGAATTCCTACTCCCTCCAAAGGGTCTAAGCTCTTCTTACTTAACATGAACCTAAGAAGTATAGTCAACATAGTCCATGATTTCCATGCCTCCCGATCCCTATGCTCCGCTGATATTGCAGTCCTCACTGAAACCTAGCTAAAACCCGATTTGAAAAACAATGAAATTCTCCCTCCAGGTTATAACATTCATAGATGTGATAGAATAAACAAGTATGGAGGGGAAATAGCCATTATGTATAAGCAAAACTTAAAACTAGAACATATTGAGCCTGACAATCCCAAATTCGGCAATGCTGAAATTCTATTTACCAAGCTAGAAATCAACACAAATCAACATCTGATAATAATTGCTATTTATGTTCCACCCAGTAAAAACTCCCAACACAACCGAGGAAATACTTTACTGGATTTTCATTACTTTCTCATAAGAAACTATCATTATGGATAAGCGACCTCAATACAGATTGGTCCCCGTACAACTCTGAAAATCCCTCTAACTTCATCAACATACATGGCTTCTCCAACAGACAAAACCAGCAAAAGGCAAGCTATACTAGACTGGATATTTACCAACAAACTATCATTAGCTTCCCAATCAGGTTGCCTCCTCGATAGTTTTAGTGATCATCTCCCCACTTATCTACTCAGACATAATCTTAATCCCCCCAGGCAAACCAGCTATTGTCTAATTCTTAACAAAAGGAGCTTCAATACTCAAACATTTCTTTTACTCTGTGATTGGACACTACTCAAAACTCTTCCCCTCGACAATGCTGTACACTATTTCAACACTACCTTCCTCAATATGCTAAATATGCTAGCCCCTTGCAGAACTGCTATAATAAAATCTGTCTAGGCACCATGGCTAACAAATGTCACAAAAAACTTATTAAAGCAGAGACAAAGTCTGGATACTCTTGTCATACCAACAAAAAACAGGCTAATCTATATCAATACAAGCAATTTCATAACAAAGCCAAGTCCCAAGTCAAACTCAACAAAATAAAACGTATTGCTCCACTGTACAAAAACAGCACTACAACAATCCCAAGAAATTCTGGTCCACCATAAAACAACTCCTTCAACCCGGTAATGCAGCTACCCCCGCTCCCTCAACCACTTCCAGCACTGATAGCATTATCACACAATTCAACACTTTCTTCACTAATTCCTTTTGCTCACCCACTAACTCTCACCTTAATACTCCTCCCATTATCCCTAAACTATCCTGTGACACCAGTGACATCTTCTCCTTCAAATCTGTTCAAACACTCACCATAAAAAAGTTGCTCTCCAAACTCATATTCACAACCCTTGCAGCAGATAACCTACCTACAGAATTCCTAAAAATAACAGCAGATGCCATTGCCTATCCTGTCACTAGTTTGATCAACTGCTCTATCTCAGAATACTATATTCCTCCAAGCTGGAAAATATCTTACATTATCCCCTGCACAAAGGGGGCAACTCTACCGAGTTCTCTAACTACAGGCCCATCACTATCTTACTACCCCTTTCCAAAATACTGGAAAAGCGTATCCACCTACAACTTCTAAACCACCTACTAACCTCTTATTTAATATGCAGCATGGATTCCGCCCATACCATAGCACTACAACTGCCTTCCTAAGATTCACTAACACCATTAACCAACATAGAAATAATGGGCAACTCTTCTCTTCCATCTTCTTGGATCTCTCCAAAGTCTTTGATACCATGTCCCATCAGAAATTACTTGATGAACTTTCAACTCTAAAGCTTAACCACTCTTCCCTAGCTTGTTTCCATGGCTAACTATCTGGTCTACAGCAAACTGTCAAATGGAAACAGGAGCTGTCCTCCTTTCTACCTGTCAACTTAGGAGTGCCTCAAGGTTCCATTCTATGTCCCATACTTTTTAGTATAGTTACCAATCAATTCCACTCATCGGCTCCACTAGCCTCCTTCATCCAATGCACAGATGACTCAACTGTTATCTGTGCAGCACCTTCCCTAAAGCAACTTGTAACTGCTACACAACAGTCTTTCTTAGTTGAATCATGGCTAGCTGAGTCACAACAGATTCTGAACCCTTCCAAGAAAAAGCTCATGCTCTTCCACCCCAGCAAAACTCATGATCACCCAACTCCTTTCCAATGCATTCCTCCAACACCATAATATCAGCCATTACACGAACAAAATTATTATGTATACTAATCGATAATAATTTGAAGTTCAATTTACAACTATTGCAGTCCATCAAGAAGACACACATTAAACTGGCAATGCTAAAAAACAACCAGGCAAATTCTAAGGATGAGAACAAAAAAAAAAAAAAACAAATGAAATAACTGTTAAGACTGACTTTTAATTAACTTTTAATAAAAAAACAAAAGTACAGTGAAATGGGTAAGTGCTTTCACAGCCATGAGACTACTTCTTCAGATCTAACAGTGTAACTCCATCACTATGTCGTTAAGCACAAACAAACTAATTTTATGTGTTATGCTGCTGAATAACTTTTTAAATTGTAAACATTTTAGTACTGCTCCTAACTTCAAAATTTATAAAGCTTAGCATGACTTGTGTATCTCATTGTAAACGTTGCAATAACCTTTTTGAATTTAGAAAGAGTCCTACAATGGTGTGGAATGGTGCTCTACCATGAAAACATGCAGTACCTCGTAGGGTTGGCTCTGAGGTCATGCTGTATGTTAATGAGGTAGTCTGAGGAATAGACTAATTATCTATGTGTGCTCTGTCTTTCAGAACTGCCTCCAGAAAGGCATTTATGCATTGAGTTATTCATGAAATTACTTAGAAGTGTAGAACAACATCTATTGGCAAATAAAGTAGTATAGCAATTGGGGTAGGAGGAACAACCACCAGGGGTACTATACATGTGCAAAACTGCACCTACAGAAGAACAGAGATCAGGGCAGGGGATCACTAGTCACCAGGGGAAACTATACTTGTGCCATAATGGCATATAATGCAGTTTGGATCTTATGGGTAGGGACCACTACTCAATAGGGACACTACTCATTTGCCATAATGGCACCTAGAGTAATAGAGGAATTGGGAGGATGAGGGCCACTAGCCATCATGGGTAGTACACTTGTGCCATAATGGCACCTACATCAGTATGAGGTTTGGGTGGGGGGACCACTACACACCAAGGAGTACTCTACATGTTAATGGCACTAACTAGCATGGGGATTGTGGGTTGGGGGAATCATTAAACAACAAGAAGTACTCTAAATGTGTGTGTCTTAAGTTCACTTAAAGGGGAAAAGGGGTTTGGGGTGTTGGGGCCCCACCAGACAGTAGGGGTATGTCTTACAAAAGGAGGTATAGGGGAAGGGTAGATAGATCAGTGACAGGTACATGGGCACTGTGGTTTGTGCATGTGTGTGTGTGTGTGTGTGTGTGTGTGTGTGTGTGTGTGTGTGTGTGTGTGCGTGCGTGCGTGTGTGTGTGTGTGTGTGTGTGTGTGTGTGTGTGTGTGTGTGTGTGTGTGTGTGTGTGCATGTGTGTGTGTTTGTGTACTTATGTGGGTAGGAGAGTGAATGGGGGATGCTTATACTTACACAATGCAGCTGCAGCAGTTAACTACTGTGAAGTGCAAATCAGCAATGGACTGCACATTGTGGCAGAATCTGTGATTCAGAGATACCCTGATTAGATGATAGTAAGGTCTTCGGCATCATGGAATAACATGTCTCTGAACTGCAAAATACTGTGGCATGGGACCAGGGCCTTTTTAGCACAAGCCATACAGCTCATGCTAGGCCCTCAAATGAATCTCAAGGTATGTATGCTTTTGCTAGGTTATGAACTTGTACTGACAAGAAAGAATAGTGAAGCACTATCATACTAACCACACATTCAAGGCTTAGTTAGCCATACAACCTCAATCATGCTGACAGATTTATTGACATGGACTGACAGTGTTATCATGATCTTTTTTGAGATCATTGATCACAAGCAATTTAAAGCTGCCCAGTTCCTAGCTGTGGACTTCCACTGGAATTTTCTGTTTGTTGTATCTCCCAAAAAGTGTTTTTGATGTTTTGTCTCATTTGCAAGAAAACAACTCTTATCACACAATAAATGTGCTGCACTTGAACATTGCAAAACAAAAATTAAAAGGAGTCAACATGAAAAAAAACGAGAGGAACTGAAGTGCACAGTCAAGAAGATTTTTTTTCTTTCTATAGACAGTTTGTTAAAACTAGTGTAGGATATATCCATAACAGGAGAGCAATGTAAAAAATAATACTGAAAGCTGCTGGGCTGCAGGGGTACACAATTTGCATATTTGTTATTATTTTCTGTATGTTGGTTTGAACCCATCTAGAATATTGTGTGTTTTGAGAACCTTATATGTTTTTAGAAAATAAACATGACACTATTTCTGTCATGGTCCATAAAGTGTAGGCTAGACAACATTAACATGGAAATAGACTTTGGTCCTGAAACAATAATTACAATAAAGAAATGCATTACTTTGGGAAGAAATTTTTACAACTGAAAGATAAAAAGAGGTGCTCTGAGTAAATATTTTTATGTTTGTCGTACTGTAGTTTTAAAGCAACAATCACAATAAAGAAATATTTTTCTTTCTCAACAAGCCATTACAGTTCTAAGGCAATGGAATACAAGGACTTGTATTTACTTTTTGTATTATGTATGTTATATATGCATTTAATTATTACCTCAGCGAGATGATTTTAATAACCAAGTCAAGGATGCAGCAATTTCAATATTAGTGATAAAATTAAAAACTGTGAAGGCTTTATGTTAGGACATTAATAAACTGGTATCATAAGGACCTTTTTCAGATAGTGTAGTAAGGCCTAATCATTTGGATAAATACACTCTTCAAATTATTCAAAAGATAATGCAAAAAACAAGCAACTGGATGGGCTCAAAATTATTTTTGTTCAATAATTATTTGTCGTGCAACAAAAGTAAAGGAATATTTGTGATCTTTAAACAAACAAATGAACAATAATGAGCAAAAAGACAAATAAATAAATAAAATAAAATCAAAAGTGTAGATAAACATAGGCATAATCTTTTAAATTGGTGAAAATGCATCTGTACTGCATAATCTGGCCACAAAACAGCAACAGAACTTGAGCGAACAGTGTGCGTTAAGCAATCAAAAATTCCATAAAAATTATAAATTAAAAACGGACACTGAAGCATGACAAGGAAAGTAAAATCACACACTTTAATAGCAAATACAAAAATAAAATAACAATTTTATATCACTTCATCAGACCATAGTCTAATGCTAAACTCCACACAAATATATACTAACAGGAGCCAATCAAATCACAGCAATTAAATCGCACTCAATTAGATCACTCAGGGCAAAAACCTCACAGAAATACATCTTTCCATTAAAAGGACAATCTATAAATACAAATATAAAACATGAACAAATAAAACAATATAAAACCTAGCATTTCTTCCATAGCCACAGAATCTTAAAATAGGTTTTAAGGAAACATGACCATTAAGCCTAGAGCCTCTATCACATTTCATTCTATGGATCCACAATAATTCAGACCTTTCAGTGCTATTACTTAAATCACCTAGATATAGGCTTTAAAAATCCTGTCAATCACTAGAAACCTAAATTCATGTGAAGTCCCTCTCTCATCCACATGCTTAGCTAGAGCATTGTATTTATTATGTGTCCTAATGTGATAAACATGTCCCCTCATACGTTCTTTGAGACTATGATTTGTCTTAACAGTATAAAAGGAGGAACATACAATGCAATGTGCTAAATAAACCAAATCTCTGGTGTCACAATCAGCCTTCACCTTAAACACAATCCTAGTTCCAGTGTCAAGATGTACAAACTGACTGCTACTATCTATAAAAGCACAAAAATTGCATTTATTACATGGATAGGTACCAGGGGGCCTCATTCAGTAACCCAACCTTCCTAATCTTGTCAGGATAACACAACATTCTTTTCAAACACTTATTTCTGAAAGGAAAAGAAGGTGAGTATTCTTAAACTTGTCATCAGTGAGAGATATTGGCCAATGTTTATTTATGATGTCAGTAATAACATCAGTGTTACTGCTATAATGTAAAGAGAGTGAAACCCACTTGGGTGGGTTTAATTTGCTGTAGTTTGTTTTAGTTGTGGTGGTGGCCAACTGACTGCTTTCTTGGCTTAAAATTACGATGTGTTGAACGTTTATTAAAATGAACTTTCGATGTCATCTCGATTAATGTGGTTCAGTGTTATGATAAGTCAATCTCTTCTTCGTTTTCTTTCGGCTGCTCCCATCAGGGGTCACCACAGCAGATCAACTGTTTCCATTTCTTCCTGTCCTCTGCATCTTGCTCTGTCACACCAACCACCTGCATGTCCTCTCTCACCACATCCATAAACCTTATCTTAGGCCTTCCTCTTTTCCTGTTACCTGGCAGCTTCATCCTTAGCATCTTTTTCCCAATATACTCTGCATCCCTCCTCAACACATGTCCAAACCAACGTAATCTTGCCTCTTTGGCTTTGGCTCCAAACTTCCAACCTGGGGTGACCCTCTAATATACTTATTCCTAAACCTGTCCATCCTTGTCACACCAAGTGCAAATCTTAACATCTTCAACTCTACCACGTCAAGCTCTGACTCCTGCCTTTTTGTCAATGCCACTGTCTCAAACCCATATAACATAGCTGGTCTCACTACCCTCTTGTAGACCTTCCCTTTCACTCTTACTGGTACCCATCTGTCACAAATCACTCCTAACACTCTTCTCCACCCACTCCATCCTGCCTGTATTCTCTTCTTCACCTCTCTTCCACACTCACCATTACTCTGAACTGTTGATCCCAAGTATTTAAACTCATCCACCTTCGCCACCTCTACTCCTTGCATCCTCACCATTCCTCTATTCTCCCTCTCATTAACACACATATATTCTGTCTTAGTCCTGCTGACCTGCAATCTACTGAAGTAAATTCATATATATATATATATATATATATATATATATATATATATATATTTAAGACAAAACATAAACAAATTCAGGTCTCCTGAGAACTCTGTTATATCAAATATATTGTTCATATTGTGTTAACAGCCCTCTGTTTTTAATTTGTGGAGTTAAACTACAATCTTTTGTTTGTACCATGTTCCATACTGCTAGGATTGTGATTAATAATAGTATTTGGACCAATTCTCTTAAAACGTTAACAAATAATATGTAAATAAGCACACTAAAATATCCTTCCTGTATCAGTAAACCAACTTCCTTTTGCAGTAACAAAGAAGGAAGTGAGTTGCAATTCAGAAAAGCTCAGAGCTTCTTCACTGGTCATAAATGGAATTCCCTAG
Source organism: Protopterus annectens (assembly GCF_019279795.1). Taxonomy (NCBI): domain Eukaryota; kingdom Metazoa; phylum Chordata; order Ceratodontiformes; family Protopteridae; genus Protopterus; species Protopterus annectens. Next base: position 437,271,833 of record NC_056729.1, on the reverse strand, counting down.
GCTCTGGCAATATATTCAAATTCATTTTACTGCACATCTCCCAACAAAAAGACCATGGGCACAGTCAGATATCACTGACTAATAAAATGAAAAATAAATGAATTCTTCTTTTTTTTACTGCTCCCATTAGGGGTCGCCACAGTGGATCATCTGTTTCCATTTGTTCCTGTCCTCTGCATCTTGCTCTGTCACACCAACACCTGCATGTCCTCTCTCACCACATCCATGAATCTTATCTTAGGCCTTCTTCTTTTCCTGTTACTTGGCAGCTTCATCCTTAGCATCTTTTAACCAATATACTCTGCATCCCTCCTGAGCACATGCCCAAACCAATGTAATCTTGCCTCTCTGGCTTTGTCTCCAAACCTTCCAACCTGGGCTGACCCACTAATATACTTATTCCTAATCCTGTCCACCCTTGTCATACCCAGTGCAAATCTAAACATCTTTAACTTTGCCACGTCCAGTTCTGACTCATGCCATTTTGTCAGTGCCACTGTCTCCAACCCATATAACATAGCTTGTCTCACTACCCTTTTGTAGACTTTCCCTTTCACTCTTACTGGTACTCGTCTGTCACAAATCACTCCTGACACTCTTCTCTACCCACTCCATCCTGCCTGCACTCTCTTCTTCACCTCTCTTCTACACTCACCATTACTCTGAACTATTGATCCCAAGTATTTAAACTCATCCACCTTCGCCACCTCTACTCCCTGCATCCTCACCATTCCTCTATCCTCCCTCTCATTCACACACATATATTCTGTCTAAGTCTTGCTGACCTTCATTCCTCTTCTCTCTAGAGCATATCTCCACCTCTCCAGGGTCTCCTCCACCTATTCCCTATTCTCACTACAGATCACAATGTCATCTGCAGACATCATAGTCCACAAGGACTCTTGTCTGATCTCGTCTGTCAACCTGTCCATCACCATTGCAAATAAGCAAGGGCTCAGAGCTGATCCTTGATGTAATCCCACCTCTACCTTAAATGCATCCATCACTCCCACCGCAGACCTCACCCCTGTCACACTACCCTTGTACATATCCTGTACCACTCTTACATACTTCTCTGACACTCCCGACTTCCTCATACAATACCACAACTCCTCACTAGGCACCCTGTCATATGCTTTCTCTATGTCCACAAAGACACAATGCAACTCCTTCTGACCTTCTCTGTACTTCTCCAACACTCTCAGAGCAAACATTGCATCTGTAGTGCTCTTTCCTGGCATGAAACCATACTGCTGATCACTAATAATCACCATTTTTCTTAATCTAGATTCCACTACTCTTTCCCATAACTTCATGCTGTGACTGATCAATTGAATCCCTCTGTAGTTACTACAGCTCTGCACATCACCCTTATTCTTAAAAATTGGTATCAAAACACTTTTTCTCCACTCCTCAGGCATCCTCTCACTTTCCAAGATTTCATTAAACAATCTAGTTACAACCTCCACTGCCATTTCACCTAAACACCTCCATGCTTCCACAGGTATGTCATCTAACCAACAGCCTTTCCATTCTTCATCCTCTTCATAGCTATCCTTACTTCCTCCTTGCTAATCCGCTGCACTTCATGATTCACTATCCACACATCATCCAACCTTCTCTCCCTCTCATTCTCTTCATTCATCAGCCCCTCAAAGTACTCTTTCCATCTGCTCAACACACTCTCCTCACATGTAAGTACATATCCCTCATTATCCTTTATCACCCTTACCTGCTGCACATCTTTACTAGCTCTGTCCCTCTGTCTAGCCAATCGATACAGGTCCTTTTCTCCCTCTTTAGTGTCCAACTTTTCATACAGCTCCTCATACGCCTTATCGTTAGCCTTCGCCACCTCTCTCTTTGCCATGCACCTCATCTCCTTATACTCCTGTCTACTTTCATCATCTCTCTGACAATCCCACTTCTAAACTGATAAATAATAAATAAAATGTTTATTAAATCTATGGAAAATGCTTCTTTCAAGGGTTTGTCTTAACTCTAGTTTTCTATGGATTACAGTTAATTATGTCACAGTATGGTTAATGAAAGCATGGCCTGACAGTGTTATATAATTATCATTTAATGTAGATTCCCAAGTTGCCATAATGGTTAACATTTTCAACTTACATGCAAAAGGTACAAGGTTTGATTCTGACTTCTAGCCAATGCCTGTATGGATTTTGTGTGTTTGCACTAGGTCTCTATGGGGTTCCTCCCAGAAACATGATGAGTATTTCCACCTCAAATGCATCCAAAAATGGAGCTCAGGACAGCAACACAAACTCAAGATGGTGCCCCTAAAGGGGAAGAGTTGTTTAGGCCAACCACTTTGGGCATCAATTGTGGTGGATCAAATAGGAGAACATGGATCACAATCTGTGCATCATGTCAGGGCTAGGAAATTGACAGTGTAAAATTGGCTTTAGAAGATTTGGTTGTGTTGACTAATATTGCCAAATAGGCATGAATATTTGCCAGTGTTGAGTGGATTGAGGACACAGTGTACTCTGACTTATGCCAGTGACACCCAGGAACCCATGCTAATGGTGGGAGTGGTATATGTGCCCCTATCAGCAATAAGCTATTGGCCAGTCAGTGTCTAGATTACCTGGGATAGCTCTGTTGAGCAAAAGCTGGACATAAAACCAATCAAATTGCCAAATGTGAATTAAGAATTGCTACACTCAGTGTAGGTTCACTGACAAGGTAGAGCTTAGAAGTGAATGACATAGTGGTAAGGGGGAGACTGGACATCCTCTGTATCCAGGAGACAACATGGAAGGGCAGTGCAGAAAAGCCACTTGGCTTGTGGTCTAGAGTCTACTACACAAGTGGAGGACAAACTAGAAATGGTGTGGGAATTGTGGTGAAGGAGAGGCTTCAGAATACAGTGAGGGAAGTCATCAGTATAGTGACAGACTCATGACATTCAGACTCCAATGTAAAGATAGGACACTATTCATAATCCCAACTTATGCCCCACAGCAGGGTTGTGATAGTGAAGAAAAATGTGCAGTTGCAGGACCAGATAAGGCAGGAAAACATGAAATTGTTTTGGTAATGGGAAACTTGATTGCACATATCAGGACAGATAGAACAAGATATGAGGACTGCCTTAGTTCACAAGGGTGGGGAAACAGGAATAAAGAAGGAGAGGTAATTTTAGACTTATATCTGGTAAATGACTTGATGCTGACCAACACATTACTCAGAAAGAGAGTCACAAGATCACATACAAGAGCAGCCAACATGCAACTCAGGTAGGTTTCTTCCTAATAAGCTATTGCAAAGTCATCCCTAGTGAAACAGTCATCCCACCATTGGTTACCCCAATCAGAAGCAAGCAGTAGTCAGAGAAGGCTTTAAGGTCAAAGACTAGGCTGAAGACCTGGAAGCTGACTGGAGTGAAAGCATAAAAGTTTATGGAATTACTCAGGGCTGTAGATCCCCAAGAAGAACAGGAAATATGTGAAGTTGAAGAAGAATGGTAAGGCCTCAAAACAGCATATGTGAGGACTATAGAACAGACATGTGGTTGTGTCAGGTATGGAAATAATGTACATAAGGATGATGGATTGCAGAAGCCCAGGAACTTATCAAAAGAAAGTAAGAGTGCTGAAATAAGTGGGAGATAGAAAAGACAGACCAGGCTAAGAAGGAATACTGACTGGCTAGCAAAGATGACTTGCAATAGCAAAGACCAAGGCATCAGGAGCACTCTACCAGCTTCTGAAAAGTGACTAGGTAGATAGCACAAAGAAACTCTATCCTATTGCATGGCAAAAATAGAAAGATAAAGAAAATAGATGGTGATTGATAAATGAATATGCAGAGTAGTATAAAGTTAGATTGGAGATGAGTAATTCAGATTCAAATCAGGATGCAGCACAACGAACCTAATGTTTGCAGTGAGACAGATAGTTGAGAAGAAGTTAGAGATGAGGAAAGAATCCAACTAGGCATCCCTAGACTTGGAAAAAACACATGGCAAGGTCTCAAGAAAGCTGATTTGGTCAGTCTTGTGGTGGTTCAAAGTCCCAGAAACATTGGTTGACAGTGTCAGCTCTGTACAGGGGACCAGATGATTCAAGTAGGAACAATGTTCAGTTTCTCAAAGGGGTTCCCAGATGGAGTGGGTATGCATCAGTGTTCAGAGCCCACTGCTGTTTACACTGGTGATGGGCTACATCAGCAAACAGGCTGGAGGGGGCATATCAACAAAGTTGCTGTATGCAGAAGATATGGTATTGCAGGCAGACTCTGAGTGGAATGCAAAACTGAAGAGACATGGGATGAAACTGAGCACAGACAAGACAGTGGTAATGGCAGCAAATGGGGGAAATCAGAAGAAGCTTAGAAGTGAGATAGAAGGGAAAATAGTGTAACAGGTTAATAAGCTTCATGTATCTGGGAGGGATAGCTGAGTAGAAGAAACGTCTGAATGAGGAGGTCAAAGCTAGAATTAGAGGGGCTGCAGCCAACTCAAAAAAGGTTGGAGTAGTGTATGACAGAAGAATGCCAAAGAAGCTGAAAAGGTAAGGTGTACAAAACAGTAATGTGACCAGTACTACTGTATGGAACAGAAATCTGGGCAGCAAAGGCAGAACATTTGAGGAAACTAGAGATGATTGAAATGAAGTACCTAAGAGGAGTGACGGGATGTACACTGTGGGGCAGCCAAAGAAATGAGGAGATTAAAACAGAAGCCAAATTAGCTCCAGTTGCGGAAAATGCCAAAGAGATAATGGTGTTTCGGGCACATGTGCAAAAGCAGAAGAAAATCTGGTGCAGAAAATATGGGACAGACAAGAAGAAGGCAAGAGGAATGAGGTCATCCAGCAAAGCTATGGATAGATTTTGTGAAAGAAGACCTGTGGGCTTTGGCTTGAGAGAGAGAGAGAGAGAGAGACAGATGGTGACACTTGAAACAACGCCCCAATCCCATGTAGAAAATGGGAAAAAGTGGTTGATGATGATGATGATGATGTTTCTATTCCTTAAGTCCTTCCAGCTTCAGTCCTAGTGCCTGCACTAGGGATCACCATTTTTTTTTTAATCTGGGTCCTTATGCATCACTGTTTGATTTAGTATTGACCTGCACAGAGGACAATCCTGTGCTTATCTAAACAATCCCGTGTAGGTTTGCGATTTATTGACTGATGCTGTTAAAAAGAGGTGCAACTGTAAGCAATAGTGAGCAGAAACTACTGCGCACATTTGCATGCAATGTAAAGTTAGTCCAGCTTTTGTGTGACATTCGCAATTTGTACGGTTAGAACAGCAACATTACTGTACCGAATTTAATATTTAATCGTATATTGTTTGTGTGATTTTTCTCACAGAAGTTGATTCAACATCTGTTTGAATTCAGTGGTAACTGATTTAGATTATCCTTTTTTTTTAGAATGATTCATTCATTTGCATCTGAATATGGATTCCTTAAATGAGTATGCCATTAATGATTTGCAAAAGCACAAATATCTTGTACACTGTGCTAAATGTTATGCATATTTAACACCTAATAACACTGGTGACCTGTGTTCTGGATGTCAAACGTTGCATGATTTGATTACCATTATTAATAGTAAATCTAGACTTACTGATGATGATTGCACTTGTACAATTGGCACAACTTGGAGAACTGTTACATATATTAATGACTGGACTGGTGAGATAAATAATGTTAGACAAAGAACAAAACAGCACACATTTAGGAAAGAAAGTCTATTGTCTGTAAAGATCACTCAACCCCTATCGAACAAGATAATACCACTGTCATCTTTGGAATGCTGGTTACAAGTATTAGCAGTCTTAGGATTCAAAGCATATAGAAAAAAATAAAAAAATAAATAAAAGAAGAAGTTCACAACAAATAGGGAAGAAAAAGAAACGGACAACTATATGTACAGCAAAGGCAATACTTACTAAAAAGGACACTGCTTTGTTATATAGCTCACAGATTACATGGAATATTAATATTTTTCTATTAGAAAACATTCAGTCTACAGAAAAAAAGCATATTTTTTTCCAAATGAGAAGACAGAAAGAAGAGGAAAGGGGCAGATGAAAAGGAAGAAATCAAAATTGAGTGTGGAAGGATTGAAGAACTTTACTATAACAAAAATGAAAAAAACAACAGAGGAGAAAGACAGATGTTAACAACATGACTCAAGCTGCAGATGTACAAAGCCAGCTGGATGGGAATTGTATGCTTGTAAATGTAATAAGCAATGAAAACAGTGGGATTAATAAAATTAATGGTGATGAAGGTCATTCCTTTGTAATAAGGGGGATACCACCATGGAGATCAGAGAGACTTGTCAACAAATGGAACAGCAACAGATCCAAAGTGAATCACTACTACAACCAGCTACTACTACAACCAACAAAGACTGAACAGATTCAGGAATCAAGGATGGCGGCATCAACAAGGGAACCAGATACGGTAACTATGTGCCCGCTACAGGATCTTTGTAATAACCCAGGTACTGTAACTTCTTTTTATGGCTTTAAAATTTATAATTTTACTGAATTATCGATTGAGCCTATACACCACTCGGTGTTCCTTAAAGATTTTAACTTTGTCCCTTTCAACAGGGTGAAAATCGATCATTCCCTGTTGGACTTAAAAAAAATTTTACCCGTAAAATGAATTTACAACTGTTATACGAGCAAAGCACTTGTGATGAGAGTATTACAAACCACAAGAGGAAAAGTCTTGCAACCCCCCCCCTTACACCCCGTTGTTCATCTCTATGAAAAAAATATGTGAAAAAGAGATTTGTGCTTTATTGGCCAGCAAAGGTAAACATCTGTTTTATAACCTGAATACCAAAGAACGATACATTTCAAATTCAATAGTGAACGACATGGAAATCAGGTGCATGAAACTGGACAAAGGGGTGGATCTTGTCATCATGTACAACACGGACTGCAATGGACATATGTTGAACCTTTTATGTGACATAGAAACATACTGCCTTGTGTCTCTTAACGAGATTAATATAGCTTACAGGGGCATCAGGGTGGTACTGGAATAGTTTTTTTTCTTTTTGAACAGCTTAAATCTAATTTGTTTGAATTTTTAAAAGTACAGGATCCCATTATTCCACCCATTTTGGGATTCCAAAAATACATTCAAACATACAGGACCCTCAATTAAGGCCAGTCATGGCCTCAGCGGGATCCATGAAATAACCCATGGCAAAATTTATTGGCAACAAGTTAAAGAACCTATTTTCTGGGTTTAAGCACATACATAAAGATTTCTAGGACTTGTTGAACAAACGTAGAGATGTTTGCATTTACTCAGATACTATGCTTGTTACCTGTAATGTTAAAAACCTCTTTTCTTGTATCCCACATGAAGAGGGGTTGGTTTGGTTTGTTGATGTGGTTAAATCTTACAGCAACCTTTCTGAAACTGATTGCATGCTTATTAGTAAGTTTGTGGAGATTATTTTGAGCAACAACTTTATCAGATTTGATGGCGAATATTACAAGCAAGTCACAGGTTTTGCTATGGGGGCCGCTTGTGCTCCCGTATTTACCAATGGAGTTCTATTGAAATGGGAACTGTCTATTTTGTTTAACATTGTCTTAAGTGCTGCAAGGGATATTTTAGATATTTAGATGATTTCTTGTTGGTTTGGCAAGGGACACTGTGCAGTTAGAGGAATTTTTTAACCTATTGGATGCTAGCACTGTCTTTCTAAAATTTACACCCAAAGTCGACTTCCATGAGGTTAATTTTTTAGACATAAAAATTTTGTGATCACAGGATGCAGGACTGGAGACTCACCTGTATTGAAAACCTACTTACCGTAACTCTTTTTTGTTTTATTCCAGTTGTCATCCCAGCTATCAAAAGAAAGGCATCGTAAAAAGTCAATTTATACAAGTCTCTAGGCTTACAGCCAACAATGGCTGGTGTATGAGGGAATTTGAAACAATAAGAAACATGCTTCTTGAGAGAGGCTTTCCCAACCATCCTTTGGAAAGTACCCTCGAAGGGGTTAAAGCTGAAATGGTAGACAAGTATGACCCTATTATTAAACAAGGGTTGTGCAATGACAACACTATTACAAAAACAACCAATTTTTGTAACAATATGATTTTACACTACACTCGATATAAAGGGTATTGAAAATATTACAAAAAATCAGTTTCTGTTTAATTGTGACAAAAATACTAGATCTATTGGAGAGTCTATGCCAAGTTTTACGTATAAAAGAAAAAATAACATCAAAGATTTGTTGGAGAGGAAACCACAGGAGAGTGGGTTACTTGGCCAGTCACTATAAAATGTGGAAGATGCAAATAGTGCAGATTTATTGAAGACAACTATGGTGGATAGCTGCACAGTATGGCCAAAAAATGGCTCTATGGAGGAAAATGTTATTGTTTCTCTGAGAGGGTGGTGTACCCTGCTATCTATCAGTCCTGCCAGTCTTTTTACATAGGCAAGATGATTAATGGGTTAAACCATAGAATTTACCAACACATATAAAGCATCCAGAAACTTGACAATAAAAGTGCACTGGCACGTGATTTTACGGTCTGTGATGGTTTTGATAAGTTCAAGTTTCTAGTGTTGGAGAAGGTTCACAATGGCCCTTTTTGTGGTGACTGGAAAAAATGTATTGATGCACAGGGAAATGGTGTGGCAACTAAGATTAAATGCCACCAATTTCCCGGGCTTAAATGAAAATGTTTCCATCACTAGTGAACTTAAAAGACGAGACAATATGGTTTGACATTTTTAACAAACTTGCATACAGTTATTTTTTTACTGGCACTTAGTTTTTAATGTTTTTTTCTACATTCAGTTGTGCATTTCACTTTTATTAGATGTTGGTCTATTACACATTTCATCATTGGGGGTGGGGTTCATTTACTTGAAAAAGTATTTAAACTAGTTTTTATCTTGGTTTGTGGTTCTGAAGATGTCAATGTACTGACGAAAGCACTAAACTGCATTTATTTGTTTTATATTAAAAGTGTTTTGGAGTTTTTTAAGTTAATTTTGTTTTGCCTTTGCCTGCTATTGGAGTGTCAAGTGCCAGGGTGTTTCTGCTGTTTATTTTATTGACTTCTACACTCTCCAGTAATTTTCTTTTTGGTATCCTTTGTGACAAGTGATAGAACATATACTATTGAATTAGAGGTTGAAGATTCTTCAGGCCTGCTTAGAAAATATATTCTTGTAATTGGAGATTAAGTTATTAGATGAGCTGATACTTACATTTGCAGAGAATATAATGAATATCAAATAGTGTTATGCTTGCCATGAGTAATAATAAAGGTTATGAGACAGACTTTAGAATGCCTTAATGTAAAAAAGTACATTTATTTATTTTATTTTTATTTATTTTACATTTGTTGACCGGGCTAGTCTAGCTGGATATATTTCCATTTTCAGTAGAGGCCCGGGGAGAAAAGCTCCACACAAATTTTAACAAGTAATCAAAAAACAAAACAAAACAAAAGAACCAACATCACAGAAGAGAAGATAAATAAAATAGTACCTGACAAAAATTGTTTACACATGAAAAGAAACACATTTCTAGGATAACAATATTAGCTGTAATAACATCAAATACAGGGGACAAGACAGAGAACAAATCGACTTATAATGTTACATAGAACTTAAACTTTATAAAAAAGGAGAAAAAGAAACACTTTAGTGGGAGAGGAGGAAAGGAAGCAGTTAAGAAAAGTGAAGGTAAAGTTAAATGAAACAGATATGAGAGATTAAAGCAGGGGGAAAGCAAAAAAAAAAAATGGAAAGGAGATAGATTTATGTATTTAACATACATATATGTTTTTATTCATGTCAGTGCAAATTATCTCATTTGCAAGGACTGTCTGACTGTTACTTGGGAACTTACAGCCCTCTTAGATAGTATAGCTTGTACAGGTGTTAGGATGTATTATTCACAAATCACATATAGAAAGGAGAGTAAGGCACCATGAATGAAAATATTTTTAAGGGTAAATGCTTATACAAAAAATGAAATCATGCAGAGCATCTGAGCCTAATTTTGATATGTACTTGTCAAGACCAGAGAATAGAATTTTTGTAGCAGATATTTTGCAATATTTGACAAAAACAAGGCAGGATTTTTGCCAGGTTGAAAATGTAAGTTTACAGTTAGCAACAATCGATGCATCTGTGATGGTTGCTAATGCCAAGAACATTAATACAAAGTTTTTTTTATTGGAAAATTTGCTACTTTCCCAAAGGATTGAAATTGTTATTGGTTTTGAAATATAGTTCAAGAACAATGACTGGAAACCAGTTCTATCACAGACATTCTAACAAAAAAATCAGATGGAGATGTTATGATAGGGATTAAAGATATTTATAAGACCTTACAAGTTCAGTGATAACACCTATATTATAGATTGCGTAATTGTGACAAAAAAGACAACCCTGGAACATTTAACAATTGTTGGCGTGTATAGACCAACAAAGTCAAGTGCAGATGACCTGGAGGGATTCATATGTTTCTTGCATGAAACACAGGAGGGAAGAATAATATTAGTTGGGGACTTAAATTTACCAGAAACAGACTGGAATAATATTAATTCAACAATATTAGTATATAGAGGAACAATTGCTTCAGACTGTAAAAAATCCTATCAAGGAATGGAACATGCTAGACATTGTTTGTGTCACTAAAGAAATTACTGTTACTTCATCTCAAGTTTTAAAACCGTTGGTGTGCAGTGATCATGGGGTTGTAAAGGTTAATTTGTTGCTTGATAATTCTGCCAAAATGAAATCTAAGTCATTGCACAAAAGATTAACAATAGATTATATGAAAGCAAAACAGTCACTATTTAAAACTAATTGGAGTGATGCATTCAGCGTAAAGAACTGCAGAAAGAATATGGAAAGTTTTGAAAGAAAAATTGTTTGGCTGCAAAAAATTTAAAAACAATGTTTAACATCAGGATCTTGGCAAACAATGTCAGGATATACTTACGTAAGAATACGATACTTGTTTAAGGTGAGAGACAAAAAAATATATATAAGAAATGCAAAAGCAGTCAAACTATAACCTTGAAAGCTAAGATAAACAAGCTGGACAGGCAAATTAAACATACCCCGGGATTCATGAAGCTTGCGCCAAGCCCAGGCGTAGCGTAGGTGGAATAACGCCAAATATGGCCGATGAGCGATTCAGGTATGATCCAATTCCATGTGCACTACCAGCGTACGCCAGAACTGCGCAGCCTGCGGCATAGGTATGCTAATCACCCCATGCTCAGTGTTGCACCATGCAAATGAAGGCAGATAGCGATTCATGAAGTGGTGCAGGCATAGTGTAAGCCCAGGGAAATGTAAACCAAAAAACACGGTTTACATTTTCCCAAACAGAACATCAGAGCTATGGAAGTGGACCAGACTCATGTATTACAAAGTTAACATATGCCAGTGGCTAAATACACAGCCAATGGCATAAGAAAAGATGCACAAAACCGAAAAAACAACATTTAATGTCATGTCCACAGTAACGCACAGTACAACCGCAGGGCATGTGTGCGCAAACAGGAACATAAAGAAAATATATAAAAATGTCATAAAATCTCAATGTAATACAAATCAGGTTTTCACCATAATACGCAATGGTAGGCATGGAACACCACAACCAAGGTGCAAGGGCTGCTAAGGGCCTGCGACATTGTTCAGTGCAGTAACTATGAATTAGTAGTCAATGCCATGCAAATGAGGCAGGTAATACTGAATCGCAAACGTCCCGCTGGATGAAGGATGTACCAAACGGCGCAGCACTATAACACTGAGGAGTGGCTCATAGGAGATACATGACATCAGCAGAGGGGTGTGCCATTGTAGCAGTAAGCACATTGGAGCAATGCAAATCTGGCCTGGCCGTTGCTAAGCAAAGCTGCAGGACAGGGGTGGGGAGGAAGGTATAGAAACGTTCAGCTGAGAGCACACATGGTGCCCAAAAGCGCATGTGTATGGGGAGGAAAACATGCCCGAAACCCGGTAAGCGCATGTACGTGCCGCAAACAATAGCACAAACAGGAAGATCAGTGGAAGAAAAGAAGGAAATGCCAAAGTAGGGTAATTGGAGTACTACTGAGCAATTAACACCAATCAACTCACGGTGGCCATTCGACAGCAGCTGACAAGTCTGCTCGCAGAAACCTGCAAAACAGGATAGGGGAGGCATTGGATTGCAAAGAAAGGAGGGGAGGCATTGGATTGCAAAGATAGGAGATCTGTCATAGCAGAACAAAGCAAACCGATAGTAGACCGGCAATAGCACACATTACGCAAGATAAGCCAGGTCTAGGAAAGTACAAATGAAAGCAGGCTGCTGGATGCATGCCAGAAAATGGTAGGTGGAACGTACAGAAATGTAAAGGGAAGGTCAAGAGGTAATCCACGGCAGGCAAATGTAATTCAACACCAAAGGCACCACAATAGTAGTTCCAGTAGTAAAACACATAAGATACCCTGTAGCTACAATCGTACATACACACCTTACGACATCATCGGCGTTCACAGTACAATAGTATAAAGTGTGAAAGCACCCTACACACACCTGTGTATTCCCAAACACTGCATCATAGGTGTAAACACACAGGGAACTTTTAAAATGTACATGTTGGGAGCTGCCATAGCTGTGATTCATCAGCATGTGTTAGAGACTGACGGTGTTGTGGAGGATGATGCTGACAACCACCGCAGGCCCCAGAGGAGGAGAAGAGTGTTCAGACCAAGGGTAACCTACCAGGGGCTACATGATCTGGAGATAGTAGAGCGTTACAGGGTGGACAAGGACATCTTACAGCAAATAGTGGAGCTGTGCCGGCCACGCCTGAGAAGCAGAAACAACAGAGGAGAACCCATCCCAGTGGACACGAAGGTATGTGTAAGCTTGCAAATACTAGCCACAGCTACCTTTCAAAGGCCAACTGGAGATATAATGGGGATCTCACAGGCATCAGCATCCAGGGTACTACACCAGTTCCTGGATGCCATGTTACCAAATGCCAGTGAGCATATATACTTCCCCCAAACTCAGGAGGAGTTGGCCAGCAATATGCGTCACTTCCACCGTGTGGCACACTACCCGGAGGTACTGGGCACGATAGACTGCACGCACATACAAATCAAGTCACCACCCGGTGAGCATGGTAGGTGCTACATAAACCGCAAGGTATTCCACTCCATCAACTGCCAGGTCATGTGCAATGCCCAGGGCATTATCATGGATGTGTCATGGATGTGTGTTCTGGCAGCACTGGAAGCTACCATGACTCCCATATCTGGCATGCCTCACAGCTGTATCAGGTATTTGTCAGGGGGGACATCCCACATTGCCACCTTGTGGGGGATGCTGGCTATGCACTGGAGCCATGGATGATGACTCCCATCAGAAATGCACACACACCCATGCGAGAACGCCATAACGAGGCATATGCACAAACCAGAATCATCATAGAGCATGTGTTTGGGATGTTGACATCACGGTTTCGGTGCTTGGACACATCTGGTGGAGCCTTGCAGTACTCTCCAGGCACGTGTGCCCACATCATCATAGTATGTGCCATGCTACATAATATGATCCTGCAGAAACAGCTGCAGCAGGGACAACATGGTGAAGGCCCTCATAGCCCACCGCAATTGCCAAGGCCATCACAGGCACAGAGGGATTCAGACCACGAACACACTGTGCCAGCCCCAGAAGGCAGACGGAGGCATGCCCAATATGCCTACGCCTTGGCAAAGAGGGAACATATAGCACATACTCTGACAATGTATGCCCCTACTGACTGGCACACCTCTCCACCTGCACACACAGTAAAATGGATGGCACACAAACATGACCACCTGTAAATTGTAATGTATATGTGGCCCACTGTGTGAATCCCACATAGGCAGCCCTCAAACATTGTACACACGACAGCTATTGGAACACGGAATATCAACACCTGAACAGCACATGCACCTATCAGCATATGGTGGTGCTGTGTGTATAGGTTCCCAGGTACATCGGTAGGTACATGGACAATTGTCAGAGGCCATACACCAAACGGGGCAAACAGTGTCCGCTGTCGCCACAACATCAAGTAACCAATTGTCACTTAGTGGAGCAGAGGCAATCGCGGGAGCACATGTGTGTAAGCACTGTTCTGCACACACTCAGCACAGAGTCCCTGCTGCGTTAATGAGGGGCTCCACATAATGTAATCATGGATGTTGTGTCAAGGCATGGGGTGTACCCATGACAGGTATTCATCACCCCAGCATGTTCCACCTACGGTCATTTGAAGGTGTAGCACAGTATCGTGTGTGGCTCACTGTGACATACATACCCAATGCCAGAGCACATCCAGTAAACATCACATGGACATACCATTAACTGGACTCATGCATATGTAAACTAACTGAGTTACCCATGTGAGTGCAGTATGGAGTAACAGCCATAGTATACTCCACATACAAAACGACATAACACGTGTACAAATCCCAGATGTCCAACTGTTAAATGCAGTGACCGCCATGCATGTTCCCGGTCACATGTCCTGCAAGGGATGTAACGTAATCCCGAAGGCACGAGTAATGCATGTCGGATGCAGGTCATCAGATCATGTTTAGCACATGTTAGCGGGAATATGCGTTGCCCGCTGCTGGTAAGCGACATTTAAATATGACTATACGGATATGCACGAAACAGGGATAAGCTTCTCCGAATATTGTGCAGATCACGGTCAATGATGTCCAGCACAGGTGAAACCAGCATTATTCACCCCTGTACTAATAGTGCCTGCTCTGAATGGTAAAATGACCACTGCCAGGAGTAGAACATGCAATCATGTATACAATCACCAAACAGTATTGCTAGCCAAGATGTACCTATGGTAGGGCTGCCACCTCTTTAAATGACCAATGTGGGACATATGTCAGATGTCTGCAGACTGACACATACACCCGGCCAGTACGAAAATCAGAACTTCACTGTTTTGCCTAGATAAAAGCTTATTCTAGTAATGTTTACTTACATATTCTGTTTCTATAACATATAGGTGGTTCAGCTACAGAATAACTGTTGTATGCAACTATTACATAAACTATAGGAAATAAGTATGTCCTAAACTCTCAGGACATTTGCCATGTTTACAGATATTTTGCAGGACACAACTGCCCAAAGAGGGACTGTCCCTTGCAAAGGGGGGCAGCTGGTAACCCTAACCTATGGCAGGTGGGTAATGTGACAGGTACAGACACAAACGTGCGGAGTCCAGGAAACAGTATACACCGACAAGTACACAGTGAAAGGTGTAGCTTGCCTGTCACTTTCCTTGTCAGATATATATATATATATATATATATATATATATATATATATGTGTATAGATATATATATATATATATATATATATATATATATATATATATATATATATATATATATACATACACACATATATATAATACAGATAGAAAGGGCGTTAGAGTCATATATGTTGATATATACGGATTCAACGATATCTGAAAATATATATAGACAGGTCAACGACATTCATAACACCTTGGAGGTACAAATAAATAGCATACCGCCAACTATGGAATGTATAACATACCGACACGTGTAACCACGAGGCTGAAAGATGGAAATAACACAGTACTGGAACAGTACAACAGCGAGTAATAGTATGACGATATGAAGGGACATTTACTTACCACTGCAGGTGTTGCGGTCCACTTAGGTACTGTATTCAACTGTGTTTGTGAGTGCCGTAGTATGTGTATGTGTGTGTTGAGGGTGCTGTGTGTGTCTCCATATGACTGTAATGTGTGTGTGTGTCCACATCGTGTGTCTGTTAGTGCCAACTCGGAGGTAGATCATTACGGTAGGCGTGGGTATAGCAAGCTGTAGGCATACGGTTACCACCTGTCCCACATTAGGAGGGACAGACCCTCCCTGGGCAGGTGTGTACTGACATAAAACATTACAAAGGGCAACTGTCCGAGGTTGTAGGACATTATTATGTCCATATATTATGTAATAGTTGTAGGCCACAAAAGAAAAGAAGAAATCCACTAGTCACGAAACCAAATTCAGCAGTTTATTTGTAAGCGCTTTCATGCACCTTCAGTACGTGCACTTCTTCAGATGTGCACATACTGAAGGTGCATGAAAGCGCTTACAAATAAACTGCTGAATTTGGTTTTGTGACTAGTGGATTTCTTCTTTTCTTTTGTGGTCTACAGTTTTTGGTTCTTCTGTGTTTTATTATGTAATAGTTGCATTAAATAGTTATGTCTGTATGTAAGAAACGTAAATGTTACATGCAATATGATAAGTAGCCAAAGTCCTACAAGAATAAGTATGTATTGAGGATAAAAGTATCTGCTATCCTGTGTACTGACCGTGGATATGTGTCGGCCTGTAAACAGTGATGTGTGTCCCGCAAGTGTCCCACAATGTCCATATGAAAAGGTGCCAACCCATGGCAAAGAGGTTCTGTCACCAACACAACTACAATGACTGCAAATATCTGGGACAGAAATACATGGGATAGCTGTCATTTAGACATATCCCTTTACATACAGCTGCAATTCCGGGGGTATGGAAGTATCAACCTCACCTGCATACTATATAGAAACCAATTAACAACGGCCCAATGTAAAATCCCGTAACATAGGTCTACTAAGTGATAGCTCTTTAATTACGGATGGAGCCCACACACATATATATGGAATATGTAGAATTGCAAGACCCACAAACCTGCATATGCTACATACACCCACCAACATCCCCCACACTAGAAGCTGTAGCAATACAGACTGTAATTACAGCACAAACATCCAGTCAGTCAATTACAACTGCAGAACCGTCAACATACCTTGTGAGAGACGCAATTAAAAGTGCCATGCAAAATTGTAGCCGTTGTATAATGGAACAAATGGCGATGTTACAGGTTTTGTTTGCAATAGTCCGTTATCAGATGGTTGGGGTGACAGGTACACCCACATGTTGAACCACATACTCTAGCTGTCACACACAATCCATGGGGGACATGAATCCAAAGTATACTTGTCTCTACACATAGCAGTTGCAACTATACACAACAAAACACAATACAGGCTGTCTCCCCGAAAGTAGGGCAAATGGGCAATGCCGAAGTGGAGAAATCAATTATGCCTCACTGTTGCCATGTAATTGGTGAATGGAGTAGCTGCACAGCTGATGTGCAAGTAATTAGTCACTCAGGAACACCAATTGGTGGCAGGAAACCCACATGTTACAGGTATCGACGTATATAAGGATGACTTGCCAGACAGTCAAACCGTATGCTCATACCATATACTTGTTTAAGCAGTGTAAGAGAGATAGAGACAAAAGTTTGGAATGAAAACAAGGTATGTAGAACACTCGGTATGTACGTTTATGTATAGCATGTTTTGTATTAATTATTTAGTGTATGTGTAGCCTGGTTTGCATGAATTAAAAGTGTCCGCAATGCATAAAGTGGGAAAAGGTATTTATGTAGTGATGTCTTGCTGAGCATACTAATGCTTGTAGAAACCATGCGTCCAGCAGTGGGCCACAAGGTACACATCACAGACACCACAAGGGATGCTACATGAGGGCTTCAAACAGAACAATTCCATACAACCTGCCATCAGTGGTAGGGTATGTCCAACAAGTACGCGCCATAGCAGGGGATAATATATGTTGATATACTGTCACAGTAGGCATGTGTATGGGCTTATAACGACAATGACATGTCTAAGGTAGTCCCGCTGTGAAAGTATGCTTTGCATTATGGGATACAATGTAAAATATGTGTAATGTATAGTATTGTAGGTAGATATGTCAGATACTGTACACAGCATAACAGGCATATCATGCATACCAAAGGTATCATCTATTGTCATGTACAATAACAGGATACATATGGCTTGTAGGCACGGGACAGTGTAATAGCATGATAGCTAATCTGAATGGAAGGGCTACCAAGTAACCATGCACAAAGGACATGTAATAGCTTCACAGGTTCATCGTGGGGTACTATGCAGTCTGGCAAGTCTATGTGTAAGCACAACTACAGTGTTCACACCAGTGGCACCTCTCTAGGGTAGTGTCCTGTGAACAGCAGAGCCATGTGTTACCTGCACCTCTGCACAGTGCAGCCACTGCAGTGATCCCTGGCATACATGTGTCTCCCAACCACCAAGTGAGGTATCACATGAACAGTGCTACTGAGTGTCCCTGCGTGATCTACATAGGACTCATGTTCCAAAGCATGGTGAGTGTCCGGTTTGGGAATGTAACCCTCAAGCACATCCCACTCATCGTTGCATGTGTGCACATATCCATGAGCATGTTGCTCACAGTGGCTTTTGCTTATGTCACGTATGTGGAGTATATCCATAAATATTGTTGTGGACATGGGCCCTGTCTGTTCAGCAGAGGTCACCCCTGAGTATGCAGTATGCAAATGTGTACAGACGTGGTGTCCGTACATCAGCCGCATACTTTAACTGTCAGAGCTCAATAAACATCATGGAGTGTTAATGTTGTGGTATGTAAAGCTGTAGCTGTTGTGTAAGGTACACACTAAAAGGGGTGGTGTACCCTTGAATGTTTGTAGATGTCTGGAGTTCTGAGGTACAATGGGTGCCTATGTACCAGCTACACACCCAGTACAGATAAGTGCGTCCACGTAGAAGGATATCCATGCCACAGTGGCAATATGGTAACCACAGGTGTGGGTGCAACATACGTGTGTACTACGAACACATACAATGTGACATGTATGTAGAGGACTACCACTTATGTGATAGTGGGTGAATGGTGTAATAGGTTCATAGGTTCATAGGTTCATACTAGGCTATCTGCCCTAGGGCATTTATAAGCCTAGCCAGAGTGTGTGTGGCTTTCACCACCCCTTAGGATGAGAATACTATACCCATTAGTTTGCTGTGCCTCTGTCCAGCAGTGACACAGAGATGATTCCTGGGTAACCCTATCTCCCATCCACTCGTCCAGATTTCTCTTGAACAGAGTCAGTGAGGGGCTCTGCCTCACATGGACTGGGATTCTGTTCCACAGTGTAGGGAGTCTCTGGGTGATGAATCTGTCCCTCCAGCACGTCCTATTTATATCCGTGTTGAGGTTTAAGTCTCTTGCTCTCGTGGCTCTGGTGGATTTGGATTTTTTGAGGTGGAGCATGTCCATTAATTCCGGGTTGGACATGGCCTTGTATGTCAGGCACAGATCACCTCTGAGCAGACGGTATGACTGAATAGAGCTGGAGTTTCTTCAGTCGGGCAGTGTATGACATATGTTTGAGCCCCTTTATCCTTTTGGTGAGGAACTTTTGGGGTCTTTCCAACTGCTGCAGGTGTCGGGTAAGGTACATTCTGAATGGGCGTTGTACTCAATCATTGGTCTGATAAGTGAAGAGTACAGGGTACAATGACCTCTCCTGATCTGGATGTGAATCCCTTCATGATCAGGTGGGCAATGTAGAAGGTCTTCCTAACCACTTTGGCAATGTGAGTGTCAAAAGAGAGGTTACTGTCAACTTGGGTCCCCAGGTCCCTGATAACTTCTTCCGTGTTTAATGGATTTCCACCTATGTGGTAATTAGGGGTTACCTTGTTTTTCCCAAAGGGTATGACTATACATTTTTTGGCATTTAGCTTAAGGCCATGGCTCTGGCACCAGTTATCCATTTCTATGAGACCTCTCTGGAGGATGTCTGTGTCTGATGGAGTGTCAATTATGGTGCCCAGTTTGCAGTCATCTGCAAATTTTGTCAGCCACAATCCCCCTATGTTTGCCTGCACTTCAGAAAAATAAATGCTGAACAAGAGGTCCCAGGACTGAGCCCTGTGGGACACCGCTCGTGACCGGCTTAGAGTCTGACATGGCACCAGCAACTCTAACCTTGTGAGTTCTGTCCTTGAGCCAGTTTGCAACCCATCTTGTGACATATGGGTTTACATCTAAGCTGGTGAGCTTTTCTATGATGCCCGAGTGGGGTATTGTGTCGAACGCTTTTGCTAGGTCAAGGTAGGCTGTGTGAACTGCCTTACCCTCATCAATGGCCTTAGTGACTGTTTCGAAAAAGTCGACCAAGTTCAAGAGGCAGGATCTGCCCTTGACAAAGCCAGATTGGGTAGGATCCAGTGTCTGTAGGTCCCCAATGTCTTTATTTATGAGTTCCATTATGATCCTCTCCATAGCTTTGCAGACAAGGCTCGTCAAGCTTATGGGGCGGTAATTTCAGGGTCTGTAGAAGCACTGCCTTTGTGGAGTGGGACCACAGTTGCCACGCCATTCTTTGGAGTGTAGCCTGTAGTAAGGCTAAGATTAAACAGCAGCCTTATGTGTGGGTTTAGTTCCTCATTGAGTTCGTGTAGCACACAGCTGGGGACACCGTCCGGTCCCATTGATGCTGTGTTTTTGCTTTAGAGAGCAGCTCTCACCTGGGCATCTGAGATGTTTGGGAGGCTAGACTCTGGTGGGATAGATTTTTTCCGTTTTGGGGGGGGGAGGGGAGAAATTTGCACTGAACCTGTCTGCCAGTATGTTGGCAATGTCTGTGGGTTCACTGATTTTTGTATCATTTTGGACTAATTCTGAGCATATCTGGGAGTTTCCACCCAGGTTTCTAACATAGCTAAAGAAGGCCTTATGATTGTCTTTTGTGTCATTAGCGATTTTTCTCTCAAAGTTGGCCTTGGATGATTTTATGAGTGATCGTAGTTTTTTGCTAGTAGTGATCAGAGATGCCTTCCCTTTTAGGGATTTTGCTCTGTCATGTAGTAGCTTTCTCCTCTTGTTGTAGAGTTTATTTATGGCTGGGGTCCACCAGACCGGGCGCCTGCCTTTGGTGGAAAGGGTCTTGATTTTATTAGGGATTGCTTGATCCATACATTCCTGGAGGTGATGTAATGCAAAGGTGATATTCATGCACCTTGTGTCATGCAGCTGGAGGCCATGATATTCATATCAGGAATCTGTCACAGTGACACCCATATGGATGGAGCCAGTATCAGCTGGTGGATCAATCATGGTGCTTTGTATGCAGGGGGTTGTAAAACTAGGCAGGGAAAGTCCCTCTGTGCTAGCCTGTACCTCAGGGAAGCATATACTGAACATGAGGGGCCCTATGACTGACGACTGTGGTATGCCAAGTGTAACTGAAATGCAGTAGGTACTATGGTATGCTACCCTCATTGCGTGTGTCCTATCCATGAGCCACGTTGCATAACATCCTGAGACATAGGGTACGATATGCAGGTGGATGTGTATGTTGTCAATACCAGAATGGAGAACGGTGCTGAAAGGCATTGAGAGGACAATGTAGGATGTGTTGACCCCCGTACCGTCATCAACTACCCTGGTAACTTATGAAAGGAGCTCACCAGGTGTAGGGGCCATGCGCTGGCCCTAACAAGTCCAACCCGGGTGGCATCAAAGGACCAGAGCCCAACAATGTTTCTGTGAATGATGTCCATGATGATGTGCCCCATAGCCATGCAGAACAGTCCAGTCAGGTGTGTAGGACTATAGTCCAACACGTGCATTGTGGCACCACCTGTGTGGAGTGTGATGAATGTTGCTGTGTGCCATTCAGGGGCCACAATGTCTGATACAAGGCTATTACTGAATATGAGAGCCGAGTGGGGAGACATGTCGTTCAGAAGTTTGTGGACATCACAGCCTGAGACTTTGGAAGGTGACATGGGGCCAGTGTCCCAGGACATATAGAGTGCAGGTTAGTACTGTGTAGGTGTGACCACAGGGACACCGCAATGTTCCTGCATGGATTGTGGCCCTGTAGTGAGTGAGAGGGTGTAATGTTAGCATTGAATCCATCCCCCAGCATGTTGCCAACATCACCTGGGTCTGTAATGTTCCTGAGTGACTGTTGTATGTGAGAGCAGATGTGGGTATTAATATTGACTAATGACATACCACCATAATGCCTTGTGGTACACCCCAGAATGTGTTGCAGTAATGTTTACGTAGCTAGTCTTGGAGTATGCGATGAAGGATCCTGTGGCCCTAACGTGGCTGACCAGTGAGCTACCCCACCCATGGGATTGTACACCACTGTGCAACAGCCTCCACCTGTTGTTGTAAATTATGTCCATGGAACATGACCACCAGAGTGGTGTCTGTTATCTGGTGTGTACCATCATGGCTCTGTGTGGAATAGCATGGTCCATGCAGTCGTGTACATGCTAATGAAGTGCACTGGGGTATGTTTCAGCATTTGTATGTGCATTGTCCATCTGCACGGGTGTCATGATGTTAACTACCACTGTCATAAGACGTCTGTAGTAGGTGTTGTAGTGCTCATGTACTGTGTATGCCGTGAAGGGTGTGATGCTGGGATGTGGCTAACTAGGGTGATTAGCATATGTTCGGAATCCACCAATGAGGGGATAACCCCAGGAGTGGAATACCAGTCACATGTTGGTAGTGTTCATGTCAAGGATAATGTTGGTCTTGGAGGTGGTGTGTATGGGTTGATCCAGCCGAGTAGAGGTTATGACTCACAGATGTGTCGGTACATGAGTGGCTATCCCAGTTAAGTGTGGGGTAGTGTCAGTCACACATCAGTAGTAGCTGTCTGAGCTCTACTGTACAGTACACCAACAGATGAGGTGTGGTAACCGTGGGGTATGTTGTTGAATCTGTAGCTTGTTACAATGTGTATAGCAGTTCCAGACACAGTTAGTTGCACGTGGAGCACCTCTGATGCATTGTGCTAAGTAACTAGCCAGGATGTGTGTACAACATATTGGGATATGGGAACACCTCAGCCGTGGGTGTGCCAGTACAGGTATGTGCATGAAAGGTATGGTCTGTCTATAACCTGTCATTGCAGGTGTGCTCTGCAGAGCCTAGAGGCAGGTCCCAGTCACTGCAGAGATATTGAAGTGGTGCATTATAATGTGTGCCTTGCCTGCGTGCATCACAGAGGAAGATGCAAGCATTGTGTCACATGACCCCATGTCTTGCTTGCCAGTTAACATTCTGCCGGTGACTGTTAGTGGAAACTGTGCAAGACAGGCAGTATAGAAGCAGCATGAGCCTTACATGTGATCTGTACTCCCAGGGCTGACAGGTGCAGGTCATCTGTGCCAAAGCATTGTGTTTGACCAGGTCATTCAAAGCGGACAGATACCAGATGCCTGTGGAATGACAGCAGAAACATAGGCAACTGTTGAAGTGACACAGTCAGTTGTTGTACAGTGGTATTGGGTCCGGATTAATGCATAATGCTCCCCAGGGCTTGGCCCACACCTTCAGGGCTACAAGACTGGTGAGCTATTGCATGTCCCTGCACACGTAGTCTGTGAAGTGGCATCTCAGGGCAGTCACACTAACATGGAGAATGACAGTCACATTATACCTGGTGAGGTGTGGCATGGGTGCATAGGTTATGTTGCAGACCCAGTTACCCGACAGCAAGATGTAAGCGACTATTGCCTTGTGTAGCCTGCTGTGTGGAACTGCAGTTTGCCCGCCTACAGAGTCACCTATGACTGGTGTGTTGTGTATGTTATAACACCCTATTGGCTGTATGTGATGGGCACACATGAGTTTGTGGGCTATAAGTTGTTGATGTTGTGTTCCGTGATGGTAGCTGCCTCTGGTGCCTACACAGAGTATGGAGAGGTACTGCACAAGTTGTCCCCGTATGTGTGGCCTGTGGTGGAGATCATGTGTGACTATGTGATGAGTGGGGTGTGTTGCAAATGTTACACATCCCCACATGACTGTCAAGTGCAGTCAGGGTTGGTGACAGCATTACCCCCAGCAGGGCTGCATAAGTGTATCCCCCACAGGCTGTAGTGTCATATGTTGGGAGGTGAGCATTGAATGTGTACATGAGACAATTGCTCTATTGCCACATGTATGACATATCCATCATATAGACAGGCAATAGCACTGGTACGTGACAGTTGGACATGCCTGTATATACAACCATGTCTCACAGGATATGTGAGTTATGTGTGTACAACAGCTGCGGTACCATAAGCAAGCTGGAAATATGAGAACAGCCAGTGTACCTGTGGGAAATGGTGTGGAATGGGTGCTATATTAATCAGTAGTTCATGACATACCCACAAGTTCCGAACAAGTGCTTAGCATGAACATACAATACAGATAGGGTGTTGGATAATATCAACCCACAAGTGGTGACAACAGTCATAATGGGTGGCACTACACTATAACCCTGCGGAGTATGGTCTGCATGTCCCTGAACCATTATCAATGTAGATGTTAGCAGTACAGATGTACAAAACAATATGGATATTTGATTAGAGATGCCCTTGTATGTCACAGGAGTGTTCTACCAGTAGCCTGTTGACTGACTCACAACTACAAAAGGTGCCAGAGTGACATGTGCATATCACACCAGTGCCAGCTACAGTAAAACAGGGTTAATGTGCTGTACTCCACCCTCATTGTAGCCCATACCACACAGACAAATGTTTGGCATCTGTGTATGTAAGGATGTGAATGGCCATGACCTATGAGCAATAGCTGTGTCAGTGTTGTGAACAACATACAGAACGGGCTGTGTGGGTGAGGTGTGTGACATATGTGCACATTCTGATGGATGATATCAGCATTGTCACCACTAGGTGAACATCCCTGTACCCATTAACTACCACTTAGGCTGTGGTCAACATTATGGGCACTGTGTAAGGGATGGTGTTGTGCAGTACACCTCCCTGACTTGGTGATGTCTCCAGGCCCCATAGGTAGTCATACGAGGTACCCATGTCATGATAGGGTGCCATCCATGAGCACGGAGAACATTGGAAAGGCATATACAGCACTGGGGTGACCAATATTGGATCACATATCACCTTTAAGGGGTAACGGCCATGCATGGATGGGCGATACCAGCCTTCACAATCCTCACCTCCACTATGCAGCATGCTGTCTACCTTGCATAAAGACATTTGCTACACCATGATGATGGACATGCTACATGTCTATATCCTGATCTGAAAGACATACGTCATGGACAGCCACCGTCCTAATACTAGGATCGCCACATGCTGGACAGACCCCTGTGCTATACATGTGACATACTCCCGCCATACCATGCAACCCTGTCCATCAAAGCTGCACATGTCATCCCAGTCATACATGGTGTGATGGCCGCATGGTAGGTGTAGTATCAACTGTCTGGATCAGTAATGTGGCACTGAAGCACCTCACGGTGGCATAATGGCTGTCGGTTACAGCTAGGAAACCTTGCCTGTACATGCTATGGTTGATATCCATCCCTGCAAATGATGTCCGACTAGCCATTGTCCCATGTCTATCACATGTGCAACACAGGCGATCCGTGGCAGGATGTTGAACAGCTGTACAGTGCTATGTAGATGTATATGGCAAAACACATGCATGTACACGTTACCATGTGTATGTGTGCATTGTCACTGCTCAAGTCCATTAAGGTTGTGTCTGTGTTGATATGTGACATATACACAGCATCACGGTCAACAGCATTACCGTGGACACATACAGGCATGTGCAGATAGGTAAGAACACCAGTGCAGGCAAACAGACATGCCCACATCAAGACAGCATTCACATGGAGTATGAACACTATAATGAGGTGACACACATATATGGTGATGATATCCAATGCATAACGGGTGTTACATGTGTGTGACACAAACATGTCAGTTGTGTCAGTGTCATGATGATTTGGAAAGATAACTGTGCAGATGTACTAGATGTCATAGAAATGTATGTGCAGCAGTATCTCTGTACATCTCTGAAACTGTGACCTGTCACCATCATTATGTCTTACAGATAATGCCTCGTACACGCCTTCCAGCGTACAGCCGCCAGGAGGATGATGTCCTCATCCCGTACCATCATGAGAACTATGAAGTGTTGTTCAGCCATGTGCCACAGCATGCCCAGCAGTGGGACGACCTGTGGCAGGATCTGCGCAGGAGGGTGAACAATGTGGGTGGCCATAACTGCACCTACCAGCAGATGCGCAGACACTGCATGGACCTGATATGATATGCAAAAACAGCGTGCCACTGCAATTGCCAGGGAACAAGGTGGAACAGGTGGTGGGCCACCAACCCAGCCCCCAGTCACACACACTGAGGAGTTACTGGCCAGTCTGGGGACACCCTCAGAACAGCATCCACAAACACTATCTGCCTTCGTGGAGGTGGGTGTCTCCCAACCAATGAGCCTGGAGTTACCTGGTAAGTCAGTACTGCACATATGGCTACTATATCCCATTTACGTGCATGTGTCACTGTACATTATGTAATGTAACAACATATGCATGGTATGTGGACACACATGCTGCATACTACAGTATGCTACCCTGTGTATGTACACATGTGCATACTATATGCTATTGTACAGGTGAATGTGTTAACATGCACAGTGCACCCTGTGGCTGTCATAAAGTCATGGATAATGTTCATACTGCTGTGTCACCCCTATACAGGTACCTCTGGCGTGCCGCCCAGACATGAGTCTGTTGCAGGTGAGACTGTCATTAGTATCAGGCATGTAAAAGCATAGATCTATTTGCCATGTGGCCAGTTAACACTTGTACACTTGATGTTCATTCCATTCACAATATACAGGTCGTGTCACCCATCATTCACACAGGCCACCCATGTGCAATTTATACAAACAAACTGACACACCAACATCAAACCAGAGTATTTGTCTTCACTACATGTATGGTCAGCTGTGCATACAATGGTGGAGGTGTTCTACAATGGAGGCATATGTACTATACAGTGGAACAACATGTGTGGTATGCAAACAGTACCACACAGTGAGCTGTGATATGGGCAGCCCACAGGAGTCACCATTGTGTTATATTCCCCTGCAATGGGTGCACACATTGCGATGTGCCATCTGACATGTCCCAGACACGTAGAGTATTGGCTGCAATAATGTCACACTATCCCATAACCCATACCCCACATACAACCTGTTGTCTGCATAGCCCTGTGGATGGTGACATATCTGACATCTATGGGTGTATGTCATATGGGACAACACAGACATGTGTGATAGATGGCCATCACACACATTTGTCCAACACATGTGCACACATGGCCATGGGGGATGGCCAGAGATACGTAGCCACACAGTAGATGTGATGTGTATACACACTGTTTCACATTGTCCACACATGGTCCCATTATAACCTTAGTTGACCGATGATACAGTTGCTGTGGTACACTGGATATCCTAAAAGCCTGTGCACAGCCAGTGGAGGTGTCACTGACGTCTACCATATAAGATGTGTTAAACATCACGCCTGTGTCATAGCATGACAGCAGTCATCTCTACAGCTTCCACAGACATTGACACCATATCATGCCACAGATACTGTACATTTACCTTGCTGCTGTAGGACATCACCATTAGCTGTACACCTCGTGTGTGTGTGGTACAGCAATGTCATGTTGGACACGTCGAATTGACAGGTCTGCTATGTGTGGACATGATTGCCAGGCAGCTAAGACTTTGTAGTTGTGCAGGGGTGTCATCTGTAGGTCTTCCAGTGGCCTGTCACATCACACAGCATGGTTTGGTGTGTATATATCTCAGCATCGTGAGTCACAATCCACAGTTATGTCATGGGTATGCATGCAGTTATGGCTATGCAATGTGTACATACTGTATAGCAATATAGATGCCTCATGATGCCATGCAATGGCACAGTGTCTGTACTTCACACTGTAGAGCAATGTAGATGGCTCACACTACCCTTCCATGCACATGCACATCTGCTAAACATGCACTCTATCTGTAGGGCATACAGACAACACCGCAATGTGATGGCCATTATGACACTGTACATGTCAGGACACCATTGTGTCAGACATGTATGCATGTTAATGCACACGTCAGCAGACTACATGTCAAGGTCACATCAGCCATGTGCACTGTTATCCTGTTCTGGTCCACATGGTGTATCACGGGGATGCATGCATACTACCATGATTGTGTGAACTGCATGGCTACTGATATGACACCTGCTTGCTGTATTGTGCACCCCAGGGGGTATGCTTACTAACACTAGTAATGTCAGAGCTGCATGCCGGCTGCTGTATCACAGGCATGCTGCATACTGTCTGTCAAATCTCATACATGGTGTGTGTCTGTGTGTGTGTGTGTGTGTGTGTGTGTGTGTGTGTGTGTGTGTGTGTGTGTGTGTGTGTGTGTGTGTGTGTATGTGTGTTTGTCTGTGTGTCTGTGTGTGTGTGTCTATTGTAATTTAGAGTCTATCTTTGCATTCACAGGTGTTGTAGGTGAATTACCCTCCTGCGGTCCATCTGATGTTAGTGTCCCCACAAAGACTAGCAGTGATGAACATATGCATGAGGTACAGGCAGGGTTGTCAGGGGCTGAATCTGTGCCAATGGTTGCCATCCCAGCTATGTCTCTCTCTCTCTTCCCTGCACACAGTTCTGCTGCCAACACATACTGCATCACCGGTGGCCATAGAGGAAGGACAGTCAGCATCTGTTAGCATGGAACAGGGACATGTGGTGGCTACAGAAGGCATGTCTCCACACTATGGTGTCAGTGTAATGTCTGCAGATGTGCCACACAGGCATGTGGCCAGTGCTGCTCGTAGGAGGACCTCTGGCAGACATGCACCTGGAGGACAGAGAGCAGCAGCTGGTATCACCAGACACATGTTCCAGACTGTAATGGCAGCACAGGCACATGCTGAATGGCAGAACAGAGAAGGGCAGAGGCTGCAGAAGGCTGCTATCCATACTCTAAATGACAACATCCAGGCATTGGCAAATGCTCAAAAGCAGATTGCTGATGTTCTGGACAGGCGGTTGGGTGACATGGTCGGAATCCTTGACCGTGGCATGGCAATCTGCGAGTGTGAGCTGTCTGTGCTGGAACATCTGGTAGGAGTGAGGTGTAGGCCATGTGGACGTAGGCCAGCTACACCACCTAGTGCAGGTCAACGTGAGCATGCCACCTCACATGCACACTCCCATAGTGCCAGTAGTAGTAGCAGTGCAGCTGGTGCTGTGCTGTCCACATCGGGACACAGCAGGCCACAAGGACATGGCCCTGGACGTTCCCAGCGGGGACATGGTTCCAGTGGACATGTGTCGTCAGACAGTAGCCAATCTGTACCTCTGCCTGGTAGTGCCAGTGCAACCCCTGGCAGGCACAGGTCACATGGCCATGGCCAGACACAGTGAGCTGTACAACCTGGTCTGTACAATCCGGAGCTGTCAATAATACCCTTGTGTAGGCCTCACAAAAGGCAGAACTGTGTACACACATACACGCACACAGCAAGCACATCTGTAGGGCACCACAACACCCACATGCATACTGAAAAGACATGTCCAATCATATCACCGGCCCTTACTCACACACATGATGTCACCCACTGGTGCAGCCTATGTCCCTTGCACACATTATCACCCTGTGCATATGATGAAGCCTGTGCTGCATCCCTGTCATCCACACCATCGGTGCAGGGACATGCTCAAATGGTCTGATGCACAGGGTGGACAGAATAGTGAGATGTGTATATTACATTAGTTGTGTACGATTAGTGAGGGAAGTGTATATTATGTTAGTTGTGTAAGAATGGTGAGAGACATGTATATTACATTAGTTGTGCACTGTTGACATGCACCAGACATACCATGTAGTACAGGTGTAGCATGCATTGTTATATGTGCACAACCATGTAGTACAGGTGTAGCATGCATTGTTACATGTTCACAGTATGTGTCTCGGTAACAACAGTAACAGCATGTTGGTAATGATTCCCTGGTTCCCTCCTTATGGTCTACTTGCATGTGCCTACAGGTAGCAGTGTTTGCAGTCTCCCATGTGTAACTGTAGAGTACTCACAGGCACGTATGGCAATCTCAGCATGCTATACGTAGCCTCAACTGGACAGTTGGAAAGTCTAACATACCACATATGTCCACACATATACTGATCCAGCAACCTGTGTGCAGTTTAATAGGCTACAGTGGCTAGAGACGTGGCATCAATACCAGGTCACATCACAGGTATGTTGACATGGTGCAGGGGTTGTACACAGTGGTCTGGACAATGATAACATTAAAGGCCACTTGATAGCATGAGGCCTAACTGTGTGGCAGTAATACCCTGTCACAGTACAGGAATGTGCCCACACTCATGGGGTCGACAACACTACAATGCACACCCCATAGTGTTGAGGTGAGGACACTTGCCTATGTGGTCATCACCCTCACAGTACTGCACACCCACACAATGCGACACAGAGAAGGGACATGTACAGGTAGCCGGTACGGCTGACACCGATGGCACCAACAGGGTAGTAGAGTGCATCACCATGAGGGGTTGGGATCCTGTGTGTTCTGTATGGTAGCATACACCCTCACTCCATGCACCAGACAGCCATACATACATACACACAGACACACACACTGTGGAGACCACAACTGTCATACACATACGGATAGCTGATATGTGTGATACACACACCACACCTGCCTACATCATGCTTTCCACACTGCAGTATGTACAGATGTCTACAACAGTGTACAGGGGTGTGTCACAATTGGGATGTATCCCCCACCATATGTGGCATATATGGTCACGCATGCAAACACACATGGCAGTACTGTGAATGATACACCTGCTATATGATGATACGTCTGACAGACATGTAGCAGTACTGGCCGCATTATGTGTACCAACGCTATGTCCGGCAATTGTGCTGCTATATGCACACGGGAGGATGCAAGTGTTACAGGTGTCGGGTGACGTACAGTCGGTAACACCTGACCGCTGTGTAGGTTTTATGTCTTCACCTTCAGGCAACAGTAACATAGTGTACTATTTGCACATGTAATGGTATGATGGCATGTGACACACCTGTGAGCCGTACCCGGCGAACATCCATCTACACAGGTAGATCACCACTGTACATACACACATCCATCCATACCTGATGTGCATCCTACCGTACTGTCAGTATGTCACCATATACAGGTGTCAATGATGGGGCTGCATTGCTACTGCATGTTGTAGTTAGGCACAGATGAGTTACTTACATCAGCTACTGCACATGCATGGCAGCTGCATGCACACTACAGTTTGCACATGTGTGTTGGTCCTACATGCCTGTCATGAAGCCATGTTTGTATGCATTGCAATCAGTGGACATGTGTTTTGACATACATAACACATAGACTGTTGTATGATATGATGGGTGTCATGGGAAACTAGTACAGAGGGAATGTGTCCTCGGTCAACATTGCTACCTCATGTACTGTTGGCATTCAACAGCCATGGACCCACCTTCCATTTGCATGTGTATGATTGCTGTAGCCACTTGTCTGCATGGAGGACAGCAAAAGCTATGCTATGTACATATGTGTTGTGTGTGCGGTCCATACACATATCCACTGCAATTACATGTATGACATATCCAAACATGTGTGTTCGTTGGTGTACAGTGACAGTCATCTGTCACAGCTGTGTAAGACCCAGGGCCCCTGTTATGTGTAGAGCCAACCTGGTTATGTACAGTGGTATCATTGCATTGCATAATGCATGATGGAACCCTGTCGGTACATGTGTAGTCTGCACAGTTGCTGTACACCTATGTACAGTCCAGTGGTCATGAGTCACACGGTGTTGTATTGATGTATTGCTGGTCCAACGACATGGTGATATCTGAGGGCTACATTGTAGACTGCGGTGTGTGCCTCTGTGATCTGCACCTGAGACATCTGTGATGGCTCCTGAGTGTGTACTGGTCAATACATGTGAGTGGCCTTCATGTACATGGTGACAGTAATACCATACTGTGCCCTTCCATGTTTGGTATCCGTGTGCATGCAAGACGGCCCTTTGCAACTGCTAAATGTGTGAGCATGCCCAGTATGCCGTTGTGTAGTTGGACACACAGTACATTCCAAACTGCGCCCTTATGTGTTTAGAATCCGTGTGCATGCAAGATGGCCCTTTGCAACTGCTAAGTGTGTGAGCATGCCCAGTACACCGTTGTGTAGATGGACACACAGTGCATTCCAAATGGACGTGTGATACTAAGCGTGTGTGCATGGCCAGTGACACCTTCAGTCGGTGATGTGCCTCTGTGTATGGGCATGGCCATTGACAGCCTGTATAGCGATGGTGGACATCCAGGCAACAGATGTCCATTTTCAACATCACGATGGATGCCTACATCGAATACACTGACAGTCTTGCAGGGTGTACTGTCTGTGGCATGTCCCGTATCTATGTAGTTTTGTTGTAGTGCTCCGTAGATATTTAGTTGCCCCGATCGCACCACTGCCATGTGTTTGTCTACGTCTACCTTGGGACAGTAATATGCTATCAGACTGCTCACTCTCTATACATTCCCTATCGGCATCTTAGCCTTTGCAGATGATGTCAACCACCTAGAAGTATGCCTCTGGGAGTTCTGTGTTCAGTAATCTCGGTAGCGCATTTTGTAAATGCATATTGCTGTAGTGTGAAAAGGTAGCTAGGTGTATGTTCGACTCCCAGCCCTGCCAAGTGTGTGTGTGTGTGTTTCCAGCTTCCTGGGGATACAGTAATGCTTTTTGATGCCTCACACCACATACATTCCCTATCGGCATCTTAGCCTTTGTGGATGATGTCACCCACCTAGAAGTATGCCTCTGGGAATGTTGTGTTCAGTAATCTCGGTAGCGCATTCTGTAAATGTGTATTGCTGTAGTGTTATAAGGTAGTTAGGTGTATGTTCGACTCACAGCCCGCCAAGTGTGTGTGTGTTTCCAGCTGCTTGAGGACACAGTAATGCTTTTAGACACCTTACACCACATACATTCCCTATCGTCGTCTTAGCCTTTGCGGATGATGTCACCCACCTAGAAGTATGCCTCTGGGAGTGCTGTGTTAAGTAATCTCGGTAGCGTATTCTGTAAATGCGTATTCCTGTAGTGTGATAAGTTAGTTAGGTCTGTGTTCTAATCCCAATCCTGCCACGTGTGTGTGTGAGTTTCCCGCTGCATGACAATAGTACTTTGCTTTTACACTATTCACTCTCCGTAGAATCCGTATGGCGTCTTTGCCTTTGATGCTGATGCCAGCAAGCTAGACGTATGCCTGTGTGAATGCTGTGATCTAGTAATCATGGTAGCGTGTTCTGTACATGTGTAATGCTGTAGTGTGATAAGGTAGTTAGGTCTGTGTTCTGCTCCCAACCCTGCCAAGTGTGTGTGTGTGTGTGTGTGTGTGTGTGTGTGTGTGTGTGTGTGTGTGTGTGTGTATATCTATTTATATATATGTAATGTAGATAGATATTGATATGTATGTGGATATTAGCACTATTGAATGTGCTGCATTATCTGTACATGAACACCTTTGATGTATGTAAATCTGCTATGGCTCTGTGATAGTGTACATACTGTGTGCTGTGGTGATCCTGGGTTATAGTTGTGTAGTGACCAGTTATTTTGTTGCTGAGTATTACAAGGGACATTGACAACAATGATAGTACAGCACCTTTAAACGGTCGTGTGCACATCTCAGCAACAGTCAGCAGTGCTTATTACTTTGGAGGATGAGTATGGCTCATATCACTATGTATTAACTGACACTACTACTACGCAAATCACGTTAAC
Organism: Protopterus annectens; assembly: GCF_019279795.1. Taxonomy (NCBI): domain Eukaryota; kingdom Metazoa; phylum Chordata; order Ceratodontiformes; family Protopteridae; genus Protopterus; species Protopterus annectens. The sequence goes on along the minus strand of NC_056729.1, from coordinate 437,238,130 downwards.
ATCACTGACTCCAGTTTATCCACAGGTTATGATACAGATCCCAGGAATGTATGTGTATACATTGACAGGTGCAGGACTGGAATATTGTTGAATGCATGGAGGGGTGTCCATGGCCAGTAATGGCGATCTGTACAGCCTGGCAGGTATGGTCTGTGACTGTCCCACAACCTCTTGTATATGGCTGACACATGCTGAAACTGTGTACATGCAGACACACACACATGAAACAAACAGCTAGGGCTAACACATACACACACACATTGCATCAACATTGGGCCATGCAAACATTGTTGTCCCTCACACACACACATACTTACATGTTGATTGGATGACTCAATGACAGGCTCTGAAAAAGAAACACCATACCCTGTGCATATGATGACACCTGTGCCACCACCTGTAATGTGTAACATTGATGCAGGAACAGACTAACATGGTACTGATGCACAGGGAGGCTTTATAGCACTGTATTAATGTTATACTGTTGTTAACACAAAGTGTGATATCCTTCTAGGTGTATGTAAGCATGCATGATGCACTGCAGCTATGACCATCAATGTAGTATAGTTTACAGCACTGTTGATTCTGAAGATTTATTATCCATCCATGTGCCATTTGACTGACGTGTGTAGTATTGGCAGCATGTGTTTCAGAGTGTGCAGTATGTGTGTGATGTATGTAGTACAGCTTTATACATGCTTACAAACACATACACTGGCTTACACGACATTACATGGGCTTCAACATTCTTACACTAGCTTACTCATTCTTCAACACACGCACACGGGCTGACATGTGCACATATGATTACTCGGACTTACAGGCGTGCACAGGCGTGAACACACTGTCAGCAGGCTTGCAAGACACTTCAGTGATATCCATGGCATACACTGTCAGTTTCCTGACTGTACCTAGGATAAATCATAACACGCCTCTTCCACTGATGAGTAACTAACAGCAAACATGTGACACATTGCTCCGATAGGATTACACTGTTTTATACATACACACTCATGATGTCACCTATCATCTACTCTGATAGTCCCCTTAACCTACTCTTCCACTGTAGTGGCTTGGCCCATATGGCATGACAAATTGTGATTCACTATCCTCAGCCTCAATTGCATCGGATTGCCTACTAATGCTTGGTTACATCTCTAACAGAGCGCTTCCACACATAGCAACCAGTACTCAGTAGCCATTTTGCCTTCAGCTTGCCATTCACCTGCATGACGAACTAAGTGTTAACTAAAATTACAATTTCTATGTGTATTTTAAATATTTTTCTTGTTTTAAAAGCGCAGTGCGTTTTCGCGCTGCTGCGCTACACTTACACACCGGAGATTGGGGGAGGACAGATAGAGTTTTATTAATTTCCAATGGGAAAATATGCCACTGGCCTTATATTTGGCTATTGGCATGCTTTTTCAACTGAATTCATCCTTTATTTGCAGCTGACATTGCTCAGTTTAGCTACTTGCAGAATGTAACTCGGTTAACATCCGAGTACATTTCTGCACATAACGCTACTCTTGCATGGACAGCTTACTGTTTCATGTATCGCAGATTTACATAATTTGCATAGCTTTCACCTACAAATGGGGTTATTTGCATATCCTAACATTGTCCGTGCAACGTTCGTTTTAGGGGCTGTCTTACACGCCCCTACAGGATATTGCTGAATAGCTCAGCAGACATCTTGCCTTGCTCTACTCTTCCTCTACTCATACACGCCAGCCAAGGCTCCATGACTCCTGGCCTAAGCTTTGCTGTGTGCTAATATGTATATTTGTGGAGTATGCATGGCTGTAGGTATGTTTTGACCTGCTACATCTGACATTTCTACAAAGCAGCTCCCAGTTTCATCATTTATAATGGTGACAGCCCTATAGGTACTATATATACAGCTGTGACATTTGACATGTCAACACATACCTGCAGTCAATACTAAACTGACTACTTCAGCGCTTTTCATACCTTCAAATTTTTCTTGTAGTAATATAGTCAATAATACTGTTTCCTATAACATGTATCTGTTTCTGATACAAGATATATAATTTTATTACACCACTACACACAAGAAGAAATCACAGGCCAGATGCCATTACATTCCTTTTGCAGGACACACCTGCCAAGAGTGTTGTGTTCCTCACAAAAGCCAACAGGTGCTAATCAAAACATATTATGCTATCATCTACCTTATGTGTTTGCCGGTATTTCCGCTTTCTGTCAGTGGCAGAACTCACATGCAAGTGTGGGAGACTGAACACTGTATCAGGGACACTGCATAACACCCTGAGGGACACTATTAACCTTCCACATTGACAATCACAGGGCATAAGTATTCATTTATATTTATCGCAGTACATGCTTTTGACTTATACATGTTTTGTCATTTGTCATCCCGTCTTTCTTCACACCTGTCCACCTGATATCACTAGTTCTGTACATTTATTTAGGACAGAGTTACCTTCATACCCTTCAACAGTACACATTTTGGGTAAATGTCCCGAACTTAGACTTATAATGTTGTTCCTTTTTCCATAATATTGTGCCTTTCTGGTAAATTAGTGGCAGGTCATTAAGGACTGTGAGGTTAGATAATAATGACAGACATTAGTAGTTTATAACTAAGAACCCTCAAAACATTCATACTAATGAATTATCCATTATTCTATCAACGTTCTAACTTTGTCAGAGGAATATTTAACATAGTCCCTATTTGTACTTATTTAAATATGCCTTTGTCTAGAAGTCTTATTCTGAAAGGTTGAGAGGTATGGTTACCATCTTATTCATATACATGTACGTCCATGATAATCACTTACATGACACTGATATAAGTCCCTACATCTTCCCCCAATGGTTCACACAATATCCAGTAGATAGGTTCTTCATTTTTGGAAGGTATAGGCGTGTGCTATACCAACATGGGAATATTAATCACTCCCATGGGGTGGACCTAATAAATCTGTGCCAACCAACACCTGTGAACCTAGGCCCAAAATTGCATACCCATGATTTCCATACCTGACACCCCTCCACAGTAGTCATAAGACATATTTAATGTGAGCGATAATAAAGTATGAAGATACTTCTAAGCACTATCCATTCTCCACGTATCAGGACATATGTCATACATTCTGTCAACCCATGTGTTATTACCCTTGCACAAGCTACTGTTGCATGTACAGCTATATTGTAGCTGTGGATGTGACATCCGTAGCTTCGATTATTACTGGCCGCTGCCTGTAAAAAGCACTTTTTGGAGTCCTGTAAAGAACACCTATATCCATGTTTAAAGAGTAGAACTTGCAGATTTGGCACACCGGTACTTTCTGGCCAATGGTTTTGAAAGCAGCAGTGTATTTACCTTTCTTGCATGTCTGTATGTCTATCCATAATAGCTATGATGTAACCTATTTATGTATATGTGTTATATCTACAAGGACAAATGTTTATGTTATGTATATATCGATTAATGTAATTGTGTGTATATATATATATATATATATATATATATATATATATATATATATATATATATATGTCTGTACAGTCTTTATTTCATATATTTATTTAGTTTAAGTCTGTGGATATATATCTATAAACAAATATATATATCCATATATAGATATATAAATAAACGTGTAGAAAACAGCATTCATTTGCTATGCTGTGAGCGGATCACACACACACATGCGCACTTGCATATCCTTATTGTGGGTTACATATGTTTACTAAGTCTTTGTGCTTACACAGGCTTTCTTTATTGTGACAGTACCAGTACAATATCTGTAATCCAGTTAACGGACATATGCGAAACACACGTTCACCTTTACATATTTAAATATCTTTACAGCACACACGCATTCATTAACTCATATGTGCTGTAGTCATAGTTGACCCGGGACTGGATGCTGTAACCACTATACTATTGGTGTTCTGACTCATTTATATGCATACCCATAGTACATAGCTACATTAACATATGCCTCACTGCTTCACTTACAACACAGGCATCCATTCTCCTGCTGTGAAAAACGCGGTACTTCATATTACATATTCCCTATTCTCTACTGCGCTGGACACAAGCTGCATATTTAATCACTCCAAGGATATGCAGAACTCCAAGGCTTATAGTCCTGGCACATAAAAGTCTTTGATTGTGAGGGTGTTCATGTGGTGATCTGGGTTTAGGCTTGTCCACCTGGTGAACGGAACTGCCCTGACCGATTTCAAATGTCAGACGAAGCACATGGACAGAATTTGTCCATTTTATAGAGGTTTAACTGTGTTTACAGACACAGGTCTTTCGGCACCTGCCGGCAGCTTTTTATGTTGGCAATACATAATATGGGTGGGAGTGGTTACAATACATAATCCACGGTGAGGGGTGTTCCCATACACATTTGACTATTTCCTGTATGCATTCGTATGGGGATTATTATTTTGGACATGAATTAACTACAGGTATGCAGTAGTACAGTAAACAAATGTTAAGGTTTGTTACTGTAAATATGTATGGACCTCTGTAATACACTGTTGTTTTCTGGCACATCAGTAGCTAGCCAATAAAGACTGAAGTCAGAACATAATGACAGACAGTTGAGTTTCAGACTTCATACTCTTCAGGAAATTAATGCTAATGTACAAACTGTTATTCTATCAACTTTCTAAATTTCTAAAAGCAATCTTTACAAATTGTCCATACTTTTGGGCCTTTGTCCCACTTTTATTCACGGCTTTGTCCAGATATCTTGCTCTCAGAGATTGACAGGTATACTTTTATTCACGGCTTTGTCCAGATATCTTGCTCTCAGAGGTTGACAGGTATACTTTTATTCACGGCTTTGTCCAGATATCTTGCTCTCAGAGGTTGACAGGTATGGTCGGTCACACCTACAGACACATTAAGTGTCCCTCACACAGTAGATCAGGGTTATCCTGTTTATGTCAGTGCCTTCATCACCCTTATACCATTTGCCACTATGCGAATTATGTGTGCAATATATTTCCGCTTATTCGTGCCGGGACACGTGCGTCACGGGCAAGTGTTTGATCCTGGGTAGTAGATTATGCATGACCACTTACAGCTGGACAGTGTCGTGCACCTTTAATGCACATTCCAACGTCTGTCCAGATATCTACAGGACTGGACTTCATGTCTTCTGTTCTAATGTTTACACAGGTTACATATCCAATGAGGGATATCCAAACATTGTACCGATCCACAACACGAGGAATACCGAACATCGTTTTGGAGTTACAAAAATGTGCTGAGGTCGTGTGCAATCCTGCAACCGCCTAGGCTGATGTTACCTACTACATATGCATAGTGGTCACTATGTGTAGCTGTGGCTGCACCAAACCAGTAGGCCATGTACGGCTGGATTTGGTGGACGTTCAAGTATGGGAGCGGGTTGTGTGATATGGCGGGGATGCTGGGTAGTCCATTATGCATCCAGGTGTGTTGCATTTGTTATGGCCAGTTCCATCCAGGTGTGTTGCATTTGTTATGGCCAGTTCCATCAGGGCCAATCTGTGGGTATGTGCCGGTAACATATCTATACATTTGTATCGCACATTTCAATATTCCTCTGTTTGTGGGAGTGTGTTCTACAGTACGGCCTGTCTGCTTGTATTACAGCTGTTTATACATGTGTTTGTGTTTCTTTCAGCTTCACCCACTGCTCCCTCATACACCTCTGGTTCACCTATTCTGCATACGACACAGTATCGCCTTGGAGGATTGTACCATTACCCAACCACCCTACACACACAGATTCCTCACACCCCATATATCTGTGCTTTGGTTGTTGACCTATGACACGACCAGAGTAACACATTGAATACCCTACATGTGTCTGGTACCTGTATGGTTGTGTGGACTACCCTGCCATGTTTGCTTTCCACATGCTATACCTCACGCATATAGGTACACGCCCATACTTCACTTTCATTACATGTGTGGTATACCAGGGTACTACCCGTTCGACTGTTACACATCCTGACAAGTTCGGCCTGTACCGCTGACTTCCAGAGTTTGGCGGCCTGTTCTACTCATTGGTAGGATGCCACCTTTTCCTATGTCTGGGATGGGATATATTCCATCCACATGTCTGACTGTAGTGGACAACGCCTCCCCACAGTCGACGGTAGGGTTGCCACCTTTTCAGTTGGCCAAAGTGGGACATTTTTGGTACACACATCACATTTTACAGGCCGATACATACCCATGGTCAGTACACAGGATAGAACTTAGACTTCTTGCCTATATAACAGCTTATTCTTGTTGCAGTTCAGTTGCTTATTCTGTTTCTTATAACATTTATGTAATTTAGATACAGGAAACCTGTTTAATACAACTATTACATAACGTATAGGGAATAACTTTGTCCTATAATCTCAAGACATTTGCCATTGTTACATGCTTTTGTCAGGACACAACTGCCCAAAGAGGGACTGTCGCTTGTAAAGTGGGACAGGTGGTAATCCTAGTCGACGGTACGGATAATACTGTTCCTTTCAGCCTACATGTGTCCTTATTATTGTGGCTGTTTGTATGCTCCTTCTGTTTCGTTTACATGCTTATTCTGTTTCCTATCACATTTGGTATATGACATATGGACATACCTTTTGTATGTGACTATTACATGCCTTGTGGGATATAATTCAGACATACGGTCGCTAGATATCTACATTTCTCGTGTATTTTGTTATGGACACATCTGCCCAGCTGTGTACCCTCCCTCACATTATGGGTGAGCTGGTGACCCTCATCATTGGGCTGGACGTACCTACTGGCGGATCGCTAACATATGATGCGTTTCACTTCCACTTGGTATGGCTATCTACACTGTGTTGGACTATGGCCACACGGTCTTCCATGTCATTTGTTCGTGGGATAGGGACCCATTATTCCCTACCGTGCATTTGTGTTTGCTTCGTCACTTTGTATTCGCAGGTACTTTCTTGCATGCTTTGCATATGTTTCAGTATCCAGGGACACTGACGTGGCTACTATCTTGCAACTTGTTATATGCAAGCATTTTAGGTTGCACATCGACAGCTGCCATTTCCATGCCTCCGTGCGGCACTTCAACATGCCCTATGCACTTGCTCTCCTTTCCTGTGCACGTGGCTGTGTCGGCAGCACACCTTCATTACTATGCATTTGGCACTACTGCACGATCTTTCCGCCACACGGTCGGCGCAAGCCTAACGCCAGCCTTGTGCCGAGCTTCATGAATCCCGGGGATAGTGTGAGACAAGATAAAGAAAGTTTTTGATAACATTTATATAAAGATATTAAACAGAATTGGAAACCATTTTTATAAATATTTAAGATGTGGAAGGATTAAATACATACAAATTGATAAATGGTGGTTAAGTTCTAAAATTTATTCTCAGACACAACAGATTATAAATATATTTACAAAATCTTATGCAAAGCAGTTTGGTCCTGCAAAGGGGGTGATAAATTGTCATAGTGGCATCCAGGTAACTTCAGATAGTGAAATCAAATTAGATTATATTGGAAAAGAACTATGCAAACTGAATCCAAAGTACAGGGAGGAGACAGAATTAGTAATAATGACCTGGTAACACTTCAGCAAAAACTTACAGTGCCAGCTATATCTATTACTTACCAAGTCGTATAAATATGGAGAGATTCCTTAAAAATGGAGTTATGCACTTGTTAAACCTGTCTTTAAGGGAAAGGGGAGTAGGACAATCCTAGAGTCATATAGACCCTTAAGTTTACTTTCATGTTGTGGAAAAATAATGGAGATTTATTTATTAACATTTGTTTATCAGGAAAGTCTGACTCAATGAGCCAATTTTCAGTGGAGGCCCAGGGAGAAATGCTCCAGACACATCTTTACAACATCGGAGTAAACCAGAGCACCAGGAGGAAACCAACATGAATGCAGGAAGGACATGCAGACTCCACACAGAAGGCACCCCAGCCAAGAATTGAACCAGAGAACTTCCTGCTGTGTCAACAACAAAAACTGCTGCACCACTGTGCCATCCCAATGGTAATGGATAAGTTATTATCAGAAATGGAAAGATTGGAACTTGAATCCGTATATTAGCATGCATATGTTGACAATAGATCTATTACTCCCTGTATCATTATGTTCTGTAACAATGTAATAACAGCTATGAATGAAAAATTGTGCTGTAATGTAATTTATACATTTGAGAGGGTCATACACAAAACACAGATCAATAAATTAGAACAACTAGGTATTTATGCACTTTTGATAAGATAGATAGCCGCATTGCTTATAAACAGGACATGGCAAGTATCATACAATTGGACAGGAGAAAGTCAAGATTATAGTCAATATCTCCCACAGGGCTCTGTCCTACACCCATACTTGTTTAGATTGTACCTTTAAAATCTATATTTTTCATCTGAGTGTTCTACAGTTTGTATGCAGATGACTTGTAATTGGGTGAACTGATTACATGTATTACAGGTAGGGCATGTCTGCAAAAGAACTTGACTAAATTGACCATTGGGGTACAGGAGAATAATATGTGATTAAATACATCAAACACTAACCCCGGGATTCATGAAGCTCGGCGCAAGGCCGGTGTAAGGCTTGCGCCGGCGGTGCAGTGAATAGTCGGCGTAGCAGCGCCATATGCATAGTAATGAGTGCGCGCCGCAACCACAGACACATGCATAGGGCATGTGAGCGAGCCCAAGTAGGATGCGTCCGGAGGCGTGGCCAAGCCGGCAGGCGATGAGCAACCTAAAGTGCTGACTTCCACAGTCCGCCTGTAATAGTAACCGCACCAGCCAGGGCCCGCGGAGAATGAAACGTATGCAGACTATGCAACATAGTACCCGTTCCAACAAAACGGAGAACCAAACATTAACCCACGAAGTCCTAAGTGTACCCATCCAAGGAACAAAGGATACGTGTAATACCGTGTCCGTCCCGCAATGCACTGTCAGTGGGCATACCCAGTGAAGGTGTACCGCAGCATGTCAGCGCGCCGCACCGACATAGAAGTAGCGACATGGGCATGGTCACCAGCAGTAGTGAGAGTACACAGCCGGGTAGCCGTGTCGATATAACAACAAGAAGGAAACAAGATACCCTAAACACAGGCAAACATGTGCATAGCAACATGTACCACACCCAACAACGTGCTCGTCGCATACACATATAGGGCGTATGTCTAAGCGTAATATCCAGAAGCAGAACTCATGCATGCAAATGTAATACACAACAGCCCGCCATAGCATGTAACCCGCACCCACGACCGTGCACCCAACCCAGCTAGCAGCCTTGCGCAGCTACACACCTACACACAATGGGCATACCTGAAATGTGGTAAGAAGTATTGTCCTAGGCAGTGCCACGTGGGCAAATATGTACCCCACACGTTAACAATCCGCCTCAGGTACAGATATCCAAATGGCTGCATGTGAATGTGTCGGCAGAATGTGTACATCCCGCATGTGGTATGGACCTGTCGAAACCCCATAGGCGTGCACACGCCATGGTGCCCATAACTGTACACATCTGGACAAGGAGGTATGTTCAGCCACCGTACCGATGATTAGCTATGCAGACATGTCAAACACAACACATATAGTGGAACACCTGCCTACCAAACAGGACGCCCTAACAGGGTGCCACAGGCACAGAAGGGGAAGGTGGGACATCACATGTTGAGAGTAGCATTGCCGGACGGCCAAACACCCACGGCCAATGCAAAGGACGGAATAACATGCATATGCCTGGATGGATGGGTATGTCATAGCATGGGAATAGGCCAAGCCATCCACCATAATAGCCATGTGTACCACATACAAACAGCCAGTAACACGCAGTAGTAATGCATGAAGGCATACACGACTGTGGGAATAGCACAGGACATATGGCACGTGCCAAGTGTAGATGCATGACACAAAAGTCCAGGATGGGGCCCCCTGCAAAGAGGAACATGTGCCAACCCCACCTCCCACAGATGTACCGGCAGTGAAAACACATGCCAAACACACACCAACACCACCGTCCATCCCACGACAGCAACGGAGGCTGGTCAAAGACCACCATGACGCGTGCACAAACAGGGACACGTGTAAGCGTTGCCTTAACACCCCCTCTTAGGCCAAAGAATAATAGGATGGACATATGCATGTAATGCTGTAAAGGATGTGTGGTAGTCCTCAGTATCACAGAGGTAGGTACACAGATACACTGTAATCAACCGTGACGTATGTGCACTGTAGACAGCATACCTGCAGGTAATACAGAGTTCAATCACATGCCACAGAAATATACACATGAGAAAGAGGATAGAGGATAGACAAGTGTGAATGGGACAAACTATGAACATAGGTTCATAGGTCCATAGGTACAGAGTAGGCTATCTACCCAAGGGCAGCCATAACCCTAGGCCATAGTTAGGTTTCCTTTGCCAACCCTCCGGTCTGGAGATAAATGCCTATTATATTGCTGTACCTCTGTCAAGCAGTGACAATGATGTAATCCCTGGGGTATATCTGCAATCCCCATCCAACGGACAAGATCCCCTCGAACAAGGCTAGCAAGGTTCTCTGCCTCACATGTACTGTGATGTAGATCCACAGCATAGTGAGTGTCTGGGTGATGTATGTGTCACTCCAACACATTCTATTAATGACCGTGTCAAGGTTCACGTCACCTGCCCTTGTGGTTCCGAGGGATGTAGATCCAGTAGGTGAAGCATAGTCATCAAATATGGGTCGACATGGCCTCGTATGTCAGGCACAGGTCAACACTGAACAAGAGGTATGTGACTGAATGGAGCAGGAGTCCTTACAGTGGGGCAGCATAACACAAATCCCTGACACCCTGCATCTGTCTGACGATTAACCTATGGGGCCTTCCCAGCTGCTGTAGGTGTCGGGTCAGATACCTTCTGAATGGGGCAATGTACTCAATCATAGGTGTAACGAGTAATGAGTACAAGGAGACGATGACCTACCCTGATCTAGATGTGAATCCCTGCACGATCAGGCGGGCAATGTAGAAGTTCTACCGAACCACGATAGCAACGTGTGTGTCGAACGAATGGTGACTGACAACCTGGGTCCCCAGATCCCTGGTAATTCCCCCCGTGCTCAGTGGACTGCCACCCATATGCCGGACAGGGGTGACCTCGTTCTTCCTGATGGGTATGACTATGCATCACCTGGCATTCAGCTGTAGGCCATGTCCCTGACAGCAGACATCCATATCTGGGAGGCCCCTTTGAAGGATATCTGTGTCAGATGTCCGTCCCACTATGGCACCCGGTTCGCAGTCATCTACAAACAATGTCAGCCATAACACCCCTGTGTGTGCTTGTACTGTGGAAATGTAGATGTAGAAAAAGAGTGGACCCAGGGCAGAGCCCCGTGGGACACCGCCTGTGACAGGCAGTAAGTCCGACATGCTGCCAGCAACTATGACCGCGTGGGTTGTGTCACCTAGCCAGTTTGCAACCCATCCTGCGATGTACGTGTTCACATCCAAGCCGATGGGTTTATCAATGATACCCGAGGGGGGTATTGTGTTGAAGCCCTTTGCCAGGTCGAGGTAGGCTGTATGGACTGCATGACCCTCATCAATGGCCTCGGTGACTGTCCCTAAAACGTCAACCAGGATTTAAACGCATGAACCGCCCTGACCAAGCAAAACTGGGTTGGATGCAAAGTATGCAGGTCCCCTATGTCGTCATCTACGGGCCGCAGTATGATCCTTCCCCATGTCTTTGCAGATAAGTCTTCTCATGGTAATGGGACGGTAATAACCAGGGTCAGTGGAGGCACTGGCCCTGTGAAGTGGGACTACAGTCGCCAGCGCCACAACTTGGGTACGTTACCCGAGGTGAGGCTAAGAATAAACAGCTGTCCTAACTGTGGGTCTAATTCCTCAATGAGATCACAGAGTACACAGTCGGGACACCAGCTGGTGCCATGGATGCTGTGTTCACTACCTTGGGCAGAGCATGTCCCACCCGTGTGTTACAGAACATTCGGGGACCACAAACCGCTGGTACAGACATCTCTCCATGTGGGGGGGGGTGGAGATGTCTTCACCGAACCTGTCAGCCCGTATGTTGGCAATGTGTGTATGTTCAGTAAACTCCACATCATTGTGAACCCAGTCAGAGCATATCTGGGAGTTACCTCCCAGGTGTCCAGCATAGCAAATGAAGGCCGTATGATTGTCTGTCGAGTCCTTGGAGATATATCTGTGGAACCTGCCCCGGACTATGTCATGTCAGCCTGTAGCTCTTCACATATAATGAGCAAGGGTGTCATACCTCACAAGGTGTCTGCTCTGCCTTGTAGTAGCCACCTCCTCTCATTGTACAGCTTGTGTATGGCTGGGGTACACCACACTGGATGCTTGGCATTGGTACAATGAACCACAGTTGGGTAAGGGAATGCCTGATCCATGCAGTCCTGTAGGTGCCGGTAGAAGGCATATGTAAGTGATGCAGTGGCTTGAGTAATGTTGACCACTGGCTCAGGGTCCTTAAAGGAGACCACAGTAGTGTTCAGAATTGTGAATTCGGCCTTTGAGAAAGCCATGTGTATGGTAACCGGCAACACCCACAGCATCGTATGTCAATAGCAGAAGCCATTGTCCAAATAACATAGATTAACTTCAGTATTACAATATGTATTATTATACATTTATTGATATGTGTCTGCTAATTACACTTGCAAATGGCGGTAAGACCGGGCCAAAGTGCTCGTGATTTACCTGTTATGGTGGTGTCATTCCGACAATAAAGTGGCTATACTTCCCTACTGGGACCTCTGGGGATTATTTAAAGCGGTTGTTAACCTGCATCATTGGATGTACACCATTTGGTTCTGGTTTTGGAAAACCTGGTTTCCGTAGCACTACACACTATGGGTAGTCAAGCAGACATCCGCGATTGGGGAACATACAGCAGCAGTCAAAACCACTGGCCACATGGACACAGTCCGACAAGCTCTACACTTTACATATGCACATTGGTGTCCATTGTAGGACCCAAAAATTGTCCCGTACGGAATACCTGCCAGCCTTCATCGTCCAACCAGGAGAAGCGACAGTCGTGACCACGGCACAGCTAGACATATGCACCACCAGCGTGTTTAATGTTGATGACAAGTGTCCATGAAATGCAGGACATATGAACAGAAAACCCCAGACTGTCGAGTCCATAGAAGTTCGTCCACATCCCAGTCCGCACACATGAAGGATTTTTAATGGGTACTGACGACTGTTGCAGTCATGGGATCCTGGGTATGCAGAAATGGGGCTCGGTGTGGTTTGGCAGATAAGCAGTTGTCCCGCCCCGTGGGAGGGATGTGGGCATAGCACCTGCCTTACTCCCCACTAATAATGCAAAGCATCCACCGGAGAATGCTAAATGCAGGTGTGAAATGTGTACAGCCCTATACCAGTGTCCAGTAGGCAATTCTCATGGATGGACAAGCGTACGACTAAGATGGCACCCATAACTGCAAACCAGGTGGAATTACACAGCCGCAGTAAGGCATAACACAGGAAATACACATAGGGACTACAGTTGACATTCCCCATACAAAGTTGGACCGCCGTGCGAACACCGGCGTACACAGCACTCAATCTGCCAGCAACAAAATGGGGATCACTCGCTACCATACTGCGGAACAGATGGGCGACCTGTGGAACACATACTAATGGCACACCAACAACGTCAACTAGGATATGTAAACTATGGCGTTCCCACCTATAAAGAAAACATGCTTCAATGAATACATAGGGGATCAACATGTTCTGGTGGTGTTATGTTGAAAATACAGTGACGGATATTTCCTATTGGGACGCCTGAGGTTAATTTAAAGCAGTTGCTAACCTGCATCTTTGGATGTACACCATTTGTTCTCAGTTCTAAAACACCTGGTTTACGTAGCACCACGTAGTATGGGTAGTCAAACAGACATCCGCGATTGGGAACATACAGCAGCAGTCAAAACCACTGGCCAGTTGGACACAGTCCAGCAACATCTAACTTTACATATGCACATTGGTGTCCATTGTAGGACCCAAAAATTTATCCTAACAGAATTCCATCCAGCCGTTACCGTCCACCAGATGACGCGATAGCCGTGACTACGGCACAGTTAGACATATGCACCACCAGCGTGTTTAAGGTTGATGACAAGTGTCCATGAAATGCAGGACATATGAACAGAAATCCCCAGATCGATGAGTCCATACATGCGTCCACATCCCAGTCCCGCACACATGAAGGATGTGTAATGGGTACTGTCGAGGGTTGCAGCCATGGGATCTTGGGTATGCAGAAATGGGGCTCGGTGTTGTTTGGCAGATAATCCATTGTCCCGCCCCGTGGGAGGGATGTGGGTGTAGCACATGACCTACTCCCCACTAATAATGCAAAGCATCCACCGGATAATGCTAAATGCAGGTGTGGAATGTGTACAGGCCATAACAGTGTCCAGTAGGCAATTCCCATGGATGGACAAGCCTACGACCAGGATGGCACCCATACCTGCAAGCCCGGTGGAATTACACAGCTGCAGTAAGGCATAACACAGGAAATACAGATAGGGACTACAGTAGACACTCCCCATAGAAATCCAGACCACCGTGCGAATACCGGCGTACACAGCACTCAATCTGCCGGCAACAACATGGGGATTACTCGCTGCCATACTGCGGAACAAATGGGCGACCTGTGGAACACATACTAATGGCACACCAACAACGTCAACTAGGAAGGTCATAGGATGTTTAAACACTGGCGTTCCCGCTTATAAAGAACATCCTTCAATGAATTAATAGGTTCTACATGTTCTGGCTGTGTTATATTGACAATACAGTGGCGTATATGTCCTACTGGGACTTCTGAGGATTAGTTAAAGCAGTTGCCAACCTGCAGCATTAGATTAACACCATTTGGGTTAATCGTAGTAAAACATGGGTTCGTAGCACTACATAATATGGGTAGTCAAACACACATCCGCGATTGGGAACATACAGCAGCAGTCAAAACCACTGGCCAGATGGACACAGTCCAACATGTTCTACACTTTACATATGCACATTTGTGTCCATTGTAGGACCCAAAAATTTATCCGTGCAATGTCAACCGCTGCGATCGAGACCCAGATGAAGTGACAGCCGTGACTACGGCACAGCTAGATATATGCACCACCAGCGTGTTCAAGGTTGATGACAACTGTCCATGAAATGCAGGACATATGAACAGAAATCCCCAGATTGTCGAGTCCATAGAAGTGCGTCCACATCCCATTCCGCACACATGGAGGATGTGCAATGGGTACCGTCGAGGTTGCAGCCATGGGATCGTGGGTATGCAGAAATGGGTCTCGGTGTTGATTGGCAGATGATCCGTTGTCCCGCCTGTGTGAGGGATGTGGGTATAGCATATGCGTTACTCTGCACTAATAATCCAAATCATCCACGGGAGAATGCAAAATGCAGCTGTGAAATGTGTACAGCCCTATACCAGTGTCCATTAGGCAGTTCCCATGGATGGACAAGCGTCGGCCAAGATGGCACCCATAACTGCAAACCTGGTGGAATCACACAGCTGTAGTAAGGCATAACACAGGGAATACAGATAGGGACTACAGTAGAGACTCCACATACAAAGTCAGACCGCCGTGCGAATACCGGCGTACACAGCACTCAATCTGCCAGAAAGAGAATGGGGATCACTCGCTTCCATACCGCGGAACAAATGGGCGACCTGCGGAACACATACTAATGGCACACCAACAACGTCAACTAGGAAGGTTATAGGATGGTTAAGCTATGGCGTACCCACATATAAAGAACATCCTTCAATGAATTAATAGGATCTACATGTTTTGGTCGTGTTAATTTGACAATACAGAGGCGGCAATGTCCTAATGGGATATCTGCGGATTAGTTAAAGCAATTGTTAGCCTGCATAATTGGAATTACACCATTTGGGTTCAGTGTAGAAAACCCGGTTTACGTAGCACTACATAATATGGGTACTCAAACAGACATCCGTGATTGCTGAACATACAGCAGCAGTCAAACCCACTGGCCAGATGGACACAGTCCAACAAGTTCTACACTTTACATATGCACATTGGTGTCCATTGTAGGACCCAAAAATTTATCCGTCGCAATGTCAACCTGCTGCGATCGGAGACCCAGATGAAGTGACAGCCGTGACTACGGCACAGCTACATATATGCACCACCAGCGTGTCCAAGGTTGATGACAACTGTCCATGAAATGCAGGACATATGAACAGAAATCCCCAGATTGTCGAGTCCATAGAAGTGCGTCCACATCCCATTCCGCACACATGGAGGATGTGCAATGGGTACCGTCGAGGTTGCAGCCATGGGATCGTGGGTATGCAGAAATGGGTCTCGGTGTTGATTGGCAGATGATCCGTTGTCCGCCCGTGTGAGGGATGTGGGTATAGCATATGCGTTACTCCGCACTAATAATGCAAATCATCCACGGAGAATGCTAAATGCAGCTGTGAAATGTGTACAGCCCTATACCAGTGTCCATTAGGCAGTTCCCATGGATGGACAAGCGTCGGCCAAGATGGCACCCATAACTGCAAACCTGGTGGAATCACACAGCTGTAGTAAGGCATAACACAGGAATACAGATAGGGACTACAGTAGAGACTCCACATACAAAGTCAGACCGCCGTGCGAATACCGGCGTACACAGCACTCAATCTGCCAGCAAGAGAATGGGGATCACTCGCTTCCATACCGCGGAACAAATGGGCGACCTGCGGAACACATACTAATGGCACACCAACAACGTCAACTAGGAAGGTTATAGGATGGTTAAGCTATGGCGTACCCACATATAAAGAACATCCTTCAATGAATCAATAGGATCTACATGTTTTGGTCGTGTTAATTTGACAATACAGAGGCGGGAATGTCCTAATGGGATATCTGCGGATTAGTTGAAGCAATTGTTAGCCTGCATCATTGGAATAACACCATTTGGGTTCAGTGTAGAAAAACCCGGTTTACGTAGCACTACATAATATGGGTACTCAAACAGACATCCGTGATTGCCGAACATACAGCAGCAGTCAAACCCACTGGCCAGATGGACACAGTCCAATAAGTTCTACACTTTACATATGCACATTGGTGTCCATTGTAGGACCCCAAAAATTTATCCGTACGCAATGTGAACCAGCTGCGATCGAGAGACCCAGAAGAACTGACAGCCGTGACTACGGCACAGCTAGATATGTGCACCACCAGCGTGTTCAAGGTTGATGACAAGTGTCCATGAAATGCAGGACATATGAATAGGACTCCCCAGATTGCGAGTCCATAGGCGTGCGTCCACATCCCATTCCGCACACATGAAGGATGTGCAATGGGTACCGTCGAGGGTTGCAGACATGGGATCGTGGGTATGCAGAAATGGGGCTCGGTGTTGATTGGCAGATAATCCGTCGTCCCGCCCGTGGGAGGATGTGGGTATAACACATGCGTTACTCCCCACTAATAATGCAAATCATCCACGGAGAATGCTAAATGCAGCTGTGAAATGTGTACAGCCCTATACCAGTGTCCAGTAGGCAATTCCCATGGACGGACAAGCGTCACGACCAAGATGGTCACCCATAACTGCAAACCCGGTGTAATTCCACAGCTGCAGTAAGGCATAACACAGAAAATACAGATAGGGACCACAGTACACCCCCATACAAAGCCAGACCGGCGTGCGAATACCGGCGTAGACAGCACTCAATCTGCCAGCAAGAAAATGGGGATCACTCGCTTCCATACTGCGGAACAAATGGGCGATCTGCGGAACACATAGTAATGGCACACCAACAACGTCAACTAGGAAGGTTATAGGATGGTTAAGCTATGGCGTACCCACATATAAAGAACATCCTTCAATGAATTAATAGGATCCACATGTTATGGTGGTGTTATTTTGACAATACAGTGGCGGATATTTCCTATTGTGACTTCTGAGGATTATGTAAAGCAGTTGCTAACCTGCATCTGTGGATGTACACCATTCGGTTTCAGGTTTGAAAGACCTGGATGTCGTAGCACTACATAATATGTGTAGTCAAACACACATCCGCGATTGGGGAACATACAGCAGCAGTCAAACCCACTGGCCAGATGGACACAGTGCAACAGGTTCTACACTTTACATATGCACATCGGTGTCCATTGTAGGACCCAAAATTTAACCCCATGCAATATAAACGTGATGGAGCGGCGCTGAAGGAGTAACAGCCGTGACTACGGCACAGTTAGACATATGCACCACCAGCGTGTTTAAGGTTGATGACAGGTGTCCATGAAATGCAGGACATATGAGCAGAAATACCCATATGGCCGAGTCCATAGAACTGCGTCCACATCTCAGTCCTGCACACATGAAGAATGTATAATGGGTACCGTCGAGGGCTGCAGCCATGGGATCGTGGGTATGCAGAAATGGGGCTCGGTGTTGTTTGGCAGATAATCCGTTGTCCGCCCGTGGGAGGATGTGGGTATAGCACATGCCTTACCCCCACCAATAATGAAAATCATCCACCGCAAAATGCTAAATGCAGCTGTGAAATGGGTACAGCCCTATACCAGTGTCCAGTAGGCATTTCCCAAGGATGGACAAGCGTACGACCAAGATGGCACCCATAACTGCAAACCTGGTGGAATTACACAGCTGTAGTAAGGCATAACACAGGGAATACAGATAGGGACTACAGTAGAGACTCCACATACAAAGTCAGACCGCCGTGCGAATACCGGCGTACACAGCACTCAATCTGCCAGCAAGAAAATGGGGATCACTCGCTACCATACTGCGGAACAAATGGGCGACCTGCGGAACACATACTAATGGCACACCAACAACGTCAACTAGGAAAGTCATAGGATCCTTAAACTATGGCGTTCACGCATATAAAGAACATCCTTCAATGAATTAATAGGATCTACATGTTTTGGTTGTGTCATTTTGACAATACAGTGGCGGAAATTTCCTAATGGGACATCTGAGGATTAGTTAAAGCATTTCCTAGCCTGCATCATTGGATTTACACCATCCGGTTTCAGTTTAGAATAACCTGGTTAACGTAGCACTACATAATATGGGTAGCAAGCAGACATCCGCGATTGGGAACATACAGCAGCAGTCAAACCCACTGGCCAGATGGACACAGTCCAACAAGGTCTACACTGTACATATGCACAATGGTGTTCATAGTAGGACCCCAAAGATTCATCCGTGCAATGTCAACCAGCTGCGATCGAGACCCAGAAGAACTGACAGCCGTGACTACGGTACAGCCAAACATATGCACCCCAGCGTGTTCAAGGTTGATGACAACTGTCCACGGAATGCAGGACATATGAACAGACATTCCCAGATTGTAGAGTCCATAGAGGTGCGTCCACATCCCATTCCGCACACATGACGGATGTGTAATGGGTACCGTCGAGGGTTGCAGCCATGGGATCCTGGGTATGCAGAAGCGGGGCTCGGTGTTGTTTGGCAGATAATACGTTGTCCCGCACCGTGGGAGGGATGTGGGAGTAGCACGTGCCTTACTCCCCACTAATTGTGCAAAGCATCCACCGGCTAATGCTAAATGCAGGTGTGAAATGTGTACTGCTCCATACCAGTGTCCAGTAGGCAATCGCTAGGGATGGACAAGCGTGGGACCAAGATGGCACCCATAACTGCAAACCTGGTGGAATCACACAGCTGCAGTGAGGCATAACACAGGAAATACAGATAGGGACTACAGTAGATACTCCCCATACAAAGCCAGACCGCTGTGCGAATACCGGCGTACACAGCACTCAATCTGCCAGCACCAAAATGGGGATCACACGCTTCCATACCGCGGAACAAATGGGTGACCTGTGGAACACATACCAATGGCACAATATCAGCGTCAGCTAGGAAAGTCATACGATGGTCAAACTATGGCGTTCCCACCTATGAAGAACATCCTTCAGTGAATTAATAGGATTAATGTCAACTGACCATGGAATACACCTAATCAACATCAAAGACCCGCTGGCACCTTATGGCACACAAACCAAGTCACACATAGGTAGATGAAACAGTCAACGTAGACATTGTCCACGACAGGTCACATATGGTATACAAAGGTTACGTCATACACATGTAAGCGCTTTCACCCGTAGGCTCCGTGAGACTTACACATAACATAGAAGCATCCAGGCTTTAAATATCCCCCCTTACACTTCCATTTGTTACTTTCTCAGCAAACAATGAACATGTAACCACAGCATAGAAAGCACAGACGCAATGTTAACTACACACACATATATTAACATCTCAGAAAGCATCCTATTAACACATGTATTACATGATATTGTACTATGCCGAATACTCATCAATCAAAGATCTAACAATATATATAGAAGATATGCATATCATATCACTGTAATACAGTGGTACAGAACTGAAAGAGTGGACAAATGTGTGTTAACTCTACATCTGTACCTAAACTACATTCCTGTTACGGGGTTTAATCCACCTGCTTCTCAAATGAGGCCTCATCAGTGTTCCATCGGTCAGCCCTGGTGTGTGGCCAACCCTCCACCTAATAATCCATCTAAATCCGCATTCTACAGCATACCTGATGAGGTCCCCTCTGGTATTATAACCTAGGCGTCGTAAAACACCGAATGTATTCGTATGCCTTGTGATGTGCTCATAGCGGCCGTAGGCATCGCCAATCCTGCGGCTGCCCAGGGCGCCGCACTAGTAGGGCCACCTGTCTAGTAGGTGTGTCATGTAGGTATACCAAGATGGGGGCACCATGTGTTGTGGTGGTGGGCGCCATGGAGCCCTACAGCCTAGGGCAGCAGTCGATCTAAGGCGCTGCCGTGGGAGGGTAGTACGGTCTGCAGGTATGTGCAGACGTGCACATGAAACAGCGGTCCACAAGGATTACCCATAGTGGCGACACCTGCACAGATGGCTATAGCGGGACACACACACGGCCATGCATACAGCACAGGTAGACATACACACACCATAAATAGGCAATTACACACAAGGTGTATGGCGTGTACGGGTACAGTGTCAGTACAGCAAGGATAGCTGTCTGCCACGATATCCAGCAGATGTCTTTAGGGTGTTCTGGAATACGGACGGTGCATGGACAATGTGTGGATATGCAACGTACCACAGTTCTATGTGTCAGCCGTGCAAATATGCGATACATGGGAAAGACAGCTGTCCATGCAAGAGCAGCACTACGGGCACAACATAGGTACGTAGATATACAATGACAGAGATACAGACGGACACATGTGGCAAGCCCGTGAGTGTAATGTACACAGCACCACCCCACCACACCATAGCAGGGTGCACGTGGAGAACACGCTACGGAGGTCGCCAACCACAGCAGGCACACAAGCAGTACACGAGCTGCGTCTCACCATCCACAAACACAGGGATGGCGGCAGGATATGAGTGTTCTGCGGAAACCTTAAAGCCATACCCTATGAACCCATGCAGCTGGGAGCATGGACACACACACACATGTGGCAGGCATGGTGATTGACCACACCCCCACATACCCAACCGCACAAAAGTATGACACAGGTATGGAATGCGCTACGTGGACCACCGAACACACCACCGTCAGAGGCACATGTACAGGTGGGTGACAACATCCGTAAAGGAATGGCCGCTGATAGCCAAGGTATGTGTTGCGAAGCGTCTAAAAGCATGTTCATCTGCAGAGGCAGCAGGAAACACACACACACACACACAGGGAAGGGCCGAGAGTCAAACCTACGCCTACCTACATGAACTCACTACAGCATGAAGCATTTACAGAATGTGCTACCGAGATTACTGAGCACAGCGCTGTCAGAGGCATACTTCTAGGTGGGTGACATCACCCGTAAGAGAATAGCTGGCAATAGCCAAGGTATGTGTTGCGAAGCGTCTAAAAGCATGTTCATCTGCAGAGGCAGCTGGAAACACACACACACACACACACACAGGGAAGGGCGAGAGTCGAACCTACGCCTACCTACATGAACTCACTACAGCATGAAGCATTTACAGAGCAGCTACCGAGATTACTGAGCACAGCGCTGTCAGAGGCATACTTCTAGGCGGGTGACATCACCCGTAAGAGAATAGCTGGCAATAGCCAAGGTATGTGTTGCGAGCGTCTAAAAGCATGTTCATCTGCAGAGGCAGCTGGAAACACACACACACACACACACACACAGGGAAGGGCGAGAGTCGAACCTCGCCTACCTACATGAACTCACTACAGCATGAAGCATTTACAGAAGCGCTACCGAGATTACTGAGCACAGCGCTGTCAGAGGCATACTTCTAGGCGGGTGACATCACCCGTAAGAGAATAGCTGGCAATAGCCAAGGTATGTGTTGCGAAGCGTCTAAAAGCATGTTCATCTGCAGAGGCAGCTGGAAACACACACACACACACACACACAGGGAAGGGCCGAGAGTCGAACCTACGCCTACCTACATGAACTCACTACAGCATGAAGCATTTACAGAACGAGCTACCGAGATTACTGAGCACAGTGCTGTCAGAGGCATACTTCTAGGCGGGTGACATCACCCGTAAGAGAATAGCTGGCAATAGCCAAGGTATGTGTTGCGAAGCGTCTAAAAGCATGTTCATCTGCAGAGGCAGCTGGAAACACACACACACACACACACACACAGGGAAGGGCCGAGAGTCGAACCTACGCCTACCTACATGAACTCACTACAGCATGAAGCATTTACAGAATAAGCTACCGAGATTACTGAGCACAGCGCTGTCAGAGGCATACTTCTAGGCGGGTGACATCACCCGTAAGAGAATAGCTGGCAATAGCCAAGGTATGTGTTGCGAAGCGTCTAAAAGCATGTTCATCTGCAGAGGCAGCTGGAAACACACACACACACACACACACACAGGGAAGGGCCGGGAGTCGAACCTACGCCTACCTACATGAACTCACTACAGCATGAAGCATTTACAGAGCAGCTACCGAGATTACTGAGCACAGCGCTGTCAGAGGCATACTTCTAGGCGGGTGACATCACCCGTAAGAGAATAGCTGGCAATAGCCAAGGTATGTGTTGCAAAGCGTCTAAAAGCATGTTCATCTGCAGAGGCAGCTGGAAACACACACACACACACACACACAGGGAAGGGCCGGAGTCGAACCTCGCCTACCTACATGAACTCATTACAGCATGAAGCATTTACAGAATGCGCTACCGAGATTACTGAGCACAGTGCTGTCAGAGGCATACTTCTAGGTGGGTGACATCACCCGTAAGAGAATAGCTGGCAATAGCCAAGGTATGTGTTGCGAAGCGTCTAAAAGCATGTTCATCTGCAGAGGCAGCTGGAAACACACACACACACACACACACACACAGGAAGGGCCGAGTCAAACCTCGCCTACCTACATGAACTCACTACAGCATGAAGCATTTACAGAATGCGCTACCGAGATTACTGAGCACAGCGCTGTCAGAGGCATACTTCTAGGCGGGTGACATCACCCGTAAGAGAATAGCTGGCAATAGCCAAGGTATGTGTTGCGAAGCGTCTAAAAGCATGTTCATCTGCAGAGGCAGCTGGAAACACACACACACACACACACACAGGGAAGGGCCGGGAGTCGAACCTACGCCTACCTACATGAACTCACTACAGCATGAAGCATTTACAGAATGCGCTACCGAGATTACTGAGCACAGCGCTGTCAGAGGCATACTTCTAGGCGGGTGACATCACCCGTAAGAGAATAGCTGGCAATAGCCAAGGTATGTGTTGCGAAGCGTCTAAAAGCATGTTCATCTGCAGAGGCAGCTGGAAACACACACACACACACACACACACACACACACACACACAGGGAAGGGCCGAGAGTCGAACCTTCGCCTACCTACATGAACTCACTACAGAATGCAGCATTTACAGAGCAGCTACCGGGATTACTGAGCACAGCACTGTCAGGAGGCATATCCCTAGGTGGGTGGTATCATCTGCAGAGGCAATGCGGCCGATAGGGAATGAAGACAGAGTGCGCAGTCACACAGCCTGTTACCATCCCAAGGTGGCCGTACAGTAACACGGTAGTGCTGCAGTCGGGAATACCAAATAACTACAGAGCAGTACATCACGACATGAATACGGGATGCACCACATGACAGTATACCCTATGAGAGGGCATCCGGCGTGCAGGATGTAGGCAGCCAATGTGGCATGACAGCCACATATGAGTCACCTGGATGGTCACCATGGCTATGCAGGATGTCATTGGCCATGGCTACATGCCTAGTAGCAGACATCGGTGCCGACTGTCGTGTGTACCCCCGACAGGTGTACTGGCCATGCCTCTCACACCTAGCGGTTGCAAAGGGGAGACAGACATGCTCACGGGGTATCAACGCAGTCGGCCGCGGTGTGCACTGTACTGTGTGCCCATCTACACAGCTGCTCACTGGGCATGCTCAGACACTTAGAATCGGCACAGTGCAGACATGCATACACATGGGGCGACGGCATGGGAGGCAGACTGTGGACCGTCGTGTGTGTCCAGCCACACAACAGCAACCCGGCCATGCCACAGATGTGGCAGTTGCGAAGGGGAAACAGGCATGCACCCGGGGTATCAATGCAGTCGGGCGCGGTGTGCACTGTACTGTGTGTCCATCTACACAGCTGCGTACTGGGCATGCTCAGACACTTAGAATCGGCACAGTGCAGACATGCATACACATGGGGCGACGGCATGGGAGGCAGACTGTGGACCGTCGTGTGTGTCCAGCCACACAACAGCAACCCGGCCATGCCACAGGCGTGGCAGTTGCGAAGGAAACAGGCATGCACCCGGGGTATCAATGCAGTCGGTAGCGGTGTGCACTGTACTGTGTGTCCATCTACACAGCTGCGTACTGGGCATGCTCAGACACTTAGAATCGGCACAGTGCAGACATGCATACACATGGGGCGGCATGGGAGGCAGACTGTGGACCGTCGTGTGTGTCCAGCCACACAACAGCGACCGGCCATGCTCACACGTAGTATGTGCTTTCGCGCCGTCCGGCATGCAGGCAGTGCACACACCGCAAGTCACGGCCAGGTAAACCCGTACACCGCAGGGTGGACACACATGCAGTCACACGTACACACACAGATGACAGCACAGGCGCCACGGGTGCAGGCTGAACATGTACACACCGAAGTGAACACTGTAGCTGCTATGCCAGCACCATGTCATCGGTGCAGCAGTATGCCTCACGGTCCAGAAACTGCATGTGACATATGTCCAGAAGACTATGTGGCGGTGTCGTCCATTGTGCAGAGTACACATGTACTATCAATGATCCCACAGGTATGATGTAGGCCACCAGTGGCGGTATACATGGACAGGCGTGCTCCACACATGCCACGGGCCTGACACAGGTATGACACATGACTGCAGCTGTACCACAGTGAAACAATGTCGGATATGTCACATATGTGGTTTCCAGGCTGTGTGCATGGACTGCCGCAGGACACATCTGAAGCCTGTGATGTACCACATGCATGGCACAGGCGTCTGTAATACACACGATGGGAAGGCGGACACATGTCTGTGGTATGCACCCCCTACAGGGTGTGGCGGTGTTCACAGGGACACATACCCTTGTACAGTTTGCCTGTGACAGCTGTGATACCAAAGCACAGTCCATGTACCATGCATGTTGACACACATGTCACAGCGTAGCAATGCATACACACATGGCAACAGGGGATACATGTGACACGTGTACTGTGCAGTGTGCAGCCGTACAGGGGCGGTGTCTGGTGTCCGTAACACAGTTGCAACCCCCTCCCACATGCATACCCATCATGGGGGCCGTCATATGGTGGCATAGTAACAGCACGCATGGCAGTCTGTGTGTACACCATTTGTTTAAACACCTGTCCACATGCATGTGTGCAGGTGCTGGTCTAGATGTGTCACACACCGTCCTACACTGCCATGTGCATACAGTCCGCTATGTCGCCTTTACATGACAGCGCTGCCATGATGCATACCCATCGGCCATGCGGGTTCGACCATATGTCACATTGCCACTGTAACCCCTACCACCACCCAAGTGCAGATATTGGCACAGCTGCGGATACAGTGGTAGTACGCGGGATGCACCACATACCGCTGCGCCTGCACAAATCCCATGTAGCGGGTGTGGCATTCCTAGCACCAACATGTGTGCAGGAATGTGTGCCCATGTATGCCACAGATCGGGGGAACTATGTGCCACGTGCCACACATCACTGTACACCATGGTAGAGCTCTGTACCTACCTCAGTGTGGGGTGCACCGATGTGGATGGTGTAGTACATGCAACACGTCATCCCTCCGTGTAGACATGTGTGGCCACCACCATGTCAGTGTGTCGACATGTGTGTATGTCTGCTGCCTGTTGAGAGGGTGTATGCAGATATCGTGTTGTGACTGGACACTGACCACACAGGGTGACCATCCCGTAGTGGTGCTGCATTGTACAGCCCTGTCATTTCCATACCTGTGAGCCTTACTGGCCACCTGTGCAAGACCACCCCCTGTGACATGGCGCGTCGGTGCATTGTCTTGTGAGGGTGCCGACCACACAGACAGGTGTCCCCATCTGCACACAATGGTGTGTGTGTGCCATAGAGGTGTATGCCTCGCGAATGCAGGAATATTCCTATACCGGTACAGCATCCGACTGTCGAACACTGTGCACCACAGCTGACAGGTGACACCTGTGGTCAGTAGCCAGCACACTGCGTACGACACCTGCAGAATGTCACCATACCTGTACTGTGTCATGCCATGTATGTGATGTCTCTGTCCACCGTAGCCTGTGGCACCGACCACAGGCGTCAGGTGCAGTATATGTGTGGACATGTGCGTCATGTACCGTGTAAGCAACGTTACACTGTATCCGGCTCCGTGCTCCGCAGGTTTATGTGTATGACCTCTCTTCTTGCAATCCCGACTGTCTGTTCTCTACATCAGAAAAGCTCTGCACCTGCTCCCATAGTATTCCCACATAGATAAAGTACATGTATACTAAATGGAGTACTACACTGTCCTAGAATCCCCTTGTGTGCCCACTTCCCTATAGGTGCCTTCTGACCCGGTTACACAGCAAATGCATTCACATCCTCTGGCATGTCGACGGGTCAATTGCTAGCGACCTCTCCTGTTCAGATGGTGAATCTGGGCGTCCTGGCCACTGTTACAGGTGCCTCATGGACACGGACAAGCCGCACCTCCCCAATGAACATAATACATGTGACAGGCGCGACTATATAGCCAGACAGGCGGCTGTGCTCTCTCCAACCATGACCGGCAAGACCACGCGGGAGGGGAAGGACACAATGCACACCACATACCCAGTGTCACATGTGACTATCGCAAATGCTAATCAAACACATGAACACACTAAGACATACCTGGAGGCACTGTAGGACATGTCACGAACCTAACGAGCCCTCTGAAGCAGACACACAAGCTACTGCCTCCACAAGACATAGGACATGCAACACATAGTTCTCAGCGTCAGTGTGCTAACCTGGCAGAGCCCCAAAGGCGACACACACACTGCCAGACACACCTGTAATGGGTGGCGCCACTGCCAGACACACCGGCGTCCCACCCACCATACTGAACAAGGGAATGATCACAGTAGGCTGCCTGCGGCGCTGGAATCGCCACATAACACACGCACTCAGGTCACTCCGCAGCATGTACAGGTATGGCGGTCATTGCCCATGCTGGTGTCAGCGACTGGTGGCATACCACCCTGGGATACATTACAGGAGACATAGAGGGCCACTCAGATTGTGTAGCCCAGGCGGCATGTCCCTGACCCTGGGCAGTATCCCACCCTCATCAAGTATGATGCCACTATACTGGCTCAATGTGGTCACCCTTGATAATGTGCCTGGTTACGGTGTCAGTCTGAGGGGATCCAGTTCCTCTTACCTGGGATGACATGCTTGGCATGCCACGCCTTCGCATGGTATGGCTGGCAGCTGTCGCCCCGGTCTTCAAGGGTTTGGCGAGGCACCTGCCACCCCACAGTGCTCACTGCAGGCACGGCTGGAATGATAAACCTACCACCCTACACTACAAGCCTGGAGAACACACAGGATAATACAGCTCACTGCCAGTGGTCTACGGCCAAGCTGCACACCCTCAAATGCCCTCCTCAGTATGGAGGACATCGATGTCAGTGCTGTGACTGAAACATTGGTCAGGGCTGCTGAGAGCACCCCAGCACTGTCGGGTCATACCCCATATCAGCGTTCAGGACCATAACCGGACATAACACAGAAGGAGGAGTCCCCATTTCCATGATGGATACACACACCTCCATGTTGGCAGAGATGCACGTAGCAGCGGGGAATATCCAGGTGCAATTAACCATGGTTAGGACTGCCCTACAGTTTGTTGCATGCTACAGACCACCCTCCCAAACCCAGGATACCTGCACAGCCGTCCTGAAGACACTGGTGAGTGTGAATGCTCTCACAACACCGTCATATTGGGTGACATCAACCACCCATACATAGACCGAGAACATTACCCAGGACACAACACCCTACGCCAAAGGTCCCAGGTGTTCATACACCTGACTGCTGTGGAACACCCATGCACCATACCCACAAGGGGGGGGGCGTAT
Organism: Protopterus annectens; assembly: GCF_019279795.1. Lineage (NCBI taxonomy): Eukaryota > Metazoa > Chordata > Ceratodontiformes > Protopteridae > Protopterus > Protopterus annectens. The sequence goes on along the minus strand of NC_056729.1, from coordinate 437,209,346 downwards.
ACCAGTTCTGATCATCACACATGGGGAGGATATGCTCCACACAGGATGTACATCCCTCAATGGTGATGTCAGACCGTATAGTGAATCCACTGGTAATCCGCATCCTGCACCCAACACCGGCATGGGAGACCAAAGTGGCGACCTCTCCACAGCGAACCACACACGTCATACGACCGGTGTGGTACCCTACAAGGCCTCCATGCCAGTGGTAAACACAGGCCACACTGCTGAAACCCTTACAAATGCCTTCTCTGAGCACCCCAGGGATGTCTGCACCAAGCGATCATGATAACATCAGGACCTTGTCCACGAAGGCAGGCACATGGTCTGGTGGACCCCAGCCATTGACAAACTGTACAGCGACAGTTGGAGCTAATACATGACAGAGCAATATCAGTACCAGGAAGGCATCACTGATTAATACCGGCGTTAACATACGATCACACATACAATCATCCAAGGCCGCTTGTGGGAGTGGTACTGCAGAGGACACATAAGACAACCATAGGGCCTTCCTTAGCTGTGGTAGGGACATGGGTGGGAGCACACAGTCATGCCCGGAATTACACCAGAATGGTACAATGATCACTGAACCCACAGACATTGTCAACAAACCAGCGGACATGTTCCATGCATACATCTACCCACCAGAGTCTAGCCTCCCAAACATCTCGTATGCCCAGGAGAGATCTGATATCTGTTAAGCGGTGAACACAGCACCAATGGGACCAGATGGTGTCCCTGGCTGTGTGCTACACAACCTCATTGAGGCCCTCGCCCCACACATAAGGCCGCTGTGTCATCTTAGGCTTACTACGGGCTAGGTCCCCGCTGGATGGCATACGGCAGCTGTGGTCCCACTACACCAGGGTAGTGCTCTTCTGGACTGTAGACATCCCTGCCCTATCAGCTTGACAAGCCTTGTCTGCAAAGCTGTGGGGAGGTCCATACTGGAGCCCATAAGTACAGACAGTGGTGTACAGCCAATGCGGAACATACCCACATCGACCTAGTCAAGGGCAGATCCTGCCTCCCAAACCTGCTCGACCTGTCTGGAGGGGTCACTAAGGCCATTGATGGGGGTACGTCGGTGTGCACAGACTACCATGACCTGGCGGGGGCGTTCAAACAACACTCCACGTGGGACTCATGGAAAGGCTCACCAGCGTACATGTGGAGACATATGTCACCACGATGGTTTGCCAACTGGATGGAGGTCACACCACACAGGGTTTGTGTTCCTGGTGCCATGTCAGACTCCAAGCTGGTCTCGAGTGGAGGCCTACAGGGCTCAGTCCTGGGCCCCCTCCTGTTCAACATTCAACTTTCCAATGTGCATGCAAACATGGGGGATTGTGGCAGACAAGGTATGCAGATGACTGCACACCGGCCACCATACTCAACACCCCATCAGACACGGACATCCACCTGGGGCCTCATAGAAATGGATAACTGGTGCCAGAGCCATGGCCTGATGCTACATGCCAGGAAGGTGCAGACCTACCCAGTGGGAAGGACATGTTAAGCCCGCCGTACCATGTAGGTGGTAACCCATCGGACATCCTGGGCGTGTTCAGGGACATGGGTACCACACCTGTCGGTAACCTCTGTCGACACTCACAATGCCAATGTGGTTGGGAAGACATTCCACTGTGGCCACCTGGTCAGGAAGGAATCACATCCACATCAGGGGAGTTCATTGTACCCTGTACTCTTCACACATCAGACCAATGATTGCGTACAATGCCACATCTGGGATGTACCTAACCTGACACCTGCAGCACTCGGAAGGACCACAAACGTTCCACAACACAGGGATAAAGGTGCTGAGACATGTGTCACGCTGCCCGACCAAGGGGACTCCGGCTGTATACCTTCCCAGCACGTCTGCTCTGTGGTGATCTGTGCCTGACATACACGGCCATGTCCGACCTGGGTGACATGGACATGTTCCACCTCCTAGGCTCCAAGCAAACACGGGCACAGAAGCAACTGACAGAAACCTCAACACGGACATAAATAGGACGTGCTGGGGGAACAGGGTCAATGCCCAGAGACACCCTACAACATGGAAAGGATTCCCAGCCCATGTGAAGCAGAGCCCTGACTGACTTTGTCCAAGAGTAATCCTGGCGTGTGGATGTGTGATCGTAGGTATCGCCAGGCATCATCTCTGTGTCACTGCTGGACAGAGGGACAGCGGACCGATGGATGTGGTATCCTCATCCTAAGGGGTGGTGACAGCCACACACACTCTGGCTAGGCTTACACATGCCGTAGGGCACATAGCCTGGTATGTACCTATGCGCCTATGTACCTATGTAGGGGTCCATGCAGGTTGCGGGTACCTGTGGTATGCTGATATTGCCAGATGTGCCTGTGGACTGATAACAGTGCTCCCAGTAGGCACATGCAAGTACACCATAATTGGCATACAGGTTAACTGAACCAACATGGTGCTACACATGTAACCGCCACGCATACCGTGTACACAGATCAATGTATGCTGCACCTGCACTACATGGTATGTCTGCTGCATGATGTCAGTGCATGACCCACGTCACATACGCACCTGTCACCTGTCATACACAACCACTGCAACATACACATCGCGTACTATGCGGACACAGGTATCACATACACCTCTCACTATCTTGTCCACCCTGTGCATCAGAATATGTTTGCATAACCGTGCACCGATGGTGTGGATCACGGTGCTGCGGCAGAGGCTTCATCATATGCACAGGGTGATATGTGTGCCAGGGGCATAGGCTGTACCAATGGATGACATCATGTGTGTGTGTAAGGGCCTGTGCATTTACTGGGCATGACTGTGCAGAATGCATGTGGATGTGGTGGAGCCCTACAGTTGTGTCTGCTGTGTGTGGGTATGTGTGTACACAGTTCAGCCATCTGTGATGCCTACACGGGGTATACTTGGCAGCCCCAGACTGTACAGTGCAGGTTGTATGGCTCACTGTGTCCGCCTGCGGCCACGTGACCCGTGCCTGCCTGGGGTCGCCGCGGGCACTACCGGGTGGAGGTATGGGTGGCCACTCTCCGATGACACATGTCCGCTGGAACCGTGTCCACGCTACGTCCACGTGGCCTGCTGTGTCCTGGTGTGGTTGGTGTAGCACCAGCTGCACTGCTGCTGCTACCAGCACTGTGTGAGTGGGCATGAGAGGTGGCACACGCGTCGACCTGCACTAGGTGGTGTTGCTGGCCTACGCCACGTGTCCTCGCCTCACCCCTACCAGGTGTTCCAGCACAGACAGCTCACGCTCGCGGATTGACATGCCTCGGTCGAGGATTCCAACCATCTCACCTAATCTCCTATCCAGAACATCGGCAAGCTGCTGTTGAGCATTCGCCAATGACTGGATGTTCTCATTTAAGGAATGGATTGCGGCCCTCTGCAGCCTCTGCCCTTCTTGGTTCTGCCGTTCGGCGCGTGCCTGTGCCACCATTACAGTCTGAAACATGCATCTGGTGATACCAGCTGCTGCACCCTGTATGGCAGGTGCATGTCTACCAGTGCTCCTCCTACGAGCAGCACCAGCCACATGCCTGTGTGGCACATCACCAGTCATTACACTGGCAACATGGTGTGTACCGCACCTTCTGTAGCCACCACACATTCCTGCTTGGTGCCAACAGACGCTGACTGTCCTTCCTCTATGGGCAACGGTGATGTGGTATGTGTCGGCATCTGAACCGTGTGCGGAGATGAAGGGGACATAGGTGGGATGTTATCCAATGGCACAGCTTCTGCCCGTGATGACCCTGCCTGTGCCTCATGCACATGGTCATCACCGCTAGTATCTGTGGGGACACTAGCATCAGATGGACCGCAGGAGGGGAACGCACCTACAGCACCTGTGAATACAAAGACATACCCTAAGTTACATTACACACACGCAGACACACACGCAGACACACACACAGACACACAGACACACACACACATGTGGACACACACACGCTGACATACACACGCAGACACACACACATGCAGACACATCATGCATGTGATATTGCAGGTGGCATGCAGCATTCCCACACCACAGCCCAGTGAATGCAGCCCAGACATTAATAGTGGTAGTATGCATACTGCCCTGGGGTGCACACTACATCAAGCAGGTGTCTTTTAGTAGGCTTGCAGTACACACATTCATGGTAGTTTGCATGCATCACCGTGATACACCGTGTGGCCACGGGCGGGTTAACAGTACACATGGCTGGCGTCACTATGTCATGTACACTGCAAACATGTGCGGTAACATGTGGACATTTGACCAAGGTGACCCACCACATGCACCACATCACAGCGGATGTCACAGTGCAGTGTTATGTGTACAGGCTACAGATAGAATGCATGTGTAACAAGGATGTCTGTGCAGGTGTGGTTGGTGTGAGCTGTGTACATAGCTGTACAGTGGGGAGTACAGGCACTGTGCCACTGCATGGCAGCAAGACACAGGTATGTTTCTGTGCGATGCGTAACCTGGACGCATTGCATTGCCATGTCTGCAACACAGTCATGCTGTTCCACACAGCATTATATGGTAGACATTGGTGGCACCTCTATTGGCTGCTGACAGGCATTTCATTTGTCTGGTGTACCACATCAGATGTCCAGGGGGTCCACTACAGCTATGACCGCACTATGTGTGGACAGGGTGCAATGGTGACTACCCACTGCGGATGTACTGTGTGGCAACATGCCTGTAGGTATCACCCATGGCCATGTTTGACTGGTTCATGGACAATTGTGTGTGATGGGCATCGTGTACACATCCCTGTGGTGGCCCATGTGACATACACCCGTACTAGTCTGAGGTGTCACATTCCGAAGGCTATGCAGACATTGTGGATGTCTGCTATGTCATCGTAGGTCATGTCATGGTGTGACAATGTTGCGGACAGACCACCACGTGCATGGGACATGTCATGTGCCATGTCTACAATGTGCACCCAATGCAGGGGCATAGGTCACAGTGGTAACACCTGTGTGCTGGCCAGATCACAGCTCACTATGTGGTACTGTGTGCGTACCGCAAAGGCATACCGATGCATACTACACATGCAGCCATTGTGGAACACCTCCACCATTGTATGCATAGCTGACTGCACATATCACACCGATGGGTTATGTGGTGTCATGCTGGTCATGCTGGTCTATACTAACGGTTGTATCTACTGTACATGGGTGGCGTGTGTGTCGGGTGGTGCAACCTGTATACCGTGACTGGGGCAGACCCAGGTGTGCATGTCATACCTGGACACATGGGGAATATCTATACACTGTATCATGCCTATTACTAGCAACAGTCTCACCTGTGGCGGACCCATGTCTGTGCGACCGCCAGAGGTACCTGTATAGGGGCGACACAACAGTATACACATTATCCATTACTATCGCCACGGTAAGCACTGTGCATGTCACATCATGTACCTGTGTGTTAGCATGTGCTATGCACATGTCTGCAAACACAACGTAGCATACTGTAGTATGCAGCTTGTGTGGCCATATACCTGGCATGTGTTGGTACATTATGTGGTGTACTATGACATCCACACCGTCAGTTATCATACAAACATGCAAGACTGACTTACCAGGCAGCTCCAGGCTCGTTGGTTGGGAGACACCCACCTCCACGATGGCAGCGAGTGTTTCTGCATGTTGTTCCTGGGTGTCCCCAGACTGGCCAGGAGCTCCTCCGTGTGTGTGAGTGGGGGCTGGGTTGGTGGCCCACCACCTGTCCCACCTTGTTGTCTGGCGATTGCGGCACGCTGTTTGCGTGCGAATTAGGTCTGTGCAGTGTCTGCGGATCTGCTGGTAGGTGCGGTTGTTGCCCCACGTTGTTCACCCTCCTGCGCAAATCCTGCCACAGGTCATCCGCTGCTGTGCCTGTAGTGGCACATGGCTGAATAGTATATCGTGGTTGTCGTGGAGCAGCGGTATAATCACGTCATCCTCCTGTCGGCTGAAGGCAGGCGGCGGGAACGTGGCATTATCTGTAAGACATAATGATGTTGACAGGTCACATTTACACTGCTGTACTGGCATACTGCTGGACATACGTTGCTATGACATGTACAACATCTGCACAGTAATCTCTGCGATGCATCATGGCAGTGACACAGCCGTCGTGTTGCCGTCACACCATTAAGCAGTGGGTCTCATATCATATCTGTGTGTCACCTCATCACACTGTACACGCACCATGTTGATGTTAGCCTGCTGTGGACATGTGTACCTGCCTGCACCTGTGTCCATATCAGTTGGCACATGTCCCCATGTGACAACAGTTCTACTGTTCACCTGGATGCTGTGTATATGTCACTAGGCATCCCGTGCAGCGGCCATTATGAGCGTCAGCGGTGGCACTGCACACATACACATGGACACCTGTACATGCATGTGTTGTGCCATGTACATCTACACAGCACTGTACGGGTGTTGGCCAACCTGCCACGGCTCACCTGTGTTGCACATGTGATACACATGGGACAATGTGTAACCATGTGACATTAGCAGGAAAGGTCATGCATAGCATGTGCGCGCCGCGTTGTCCACAGCAACACACAGAACCTGTAACACCACAGGGTGCATCACTGCCACATTACTGCTGTGGACAGTTGATAGTGAAAGTGCCTTTTGTCCATCGCACCATGTAGGACTGTGATAGCACGTGCAGCCTTGCTGGGCAGGGCTGCATGGTATGGCAGGGTATGTCACATACATGGCACTGGGATGTGACCCACCTGGGGGGTACTGATATTGGCAGGGTGGCAGTCCATTCCATATGTCATTGCTATGTGTATATGGACATTACACATGTCTATCATCATGGTGTGGACACTGGCCTTCTGCAAGGTAGGCTGCAGCTGCTTGGTGGGGTGTGTCTGGTGCATGCAGGTATCGCACATCCATGCATACACATTAACCCTGACAGGTGCTATGTGCTGCGATATTGTTCAACACAGTGCTGTATGTGCCCACACACTGCTATCCCGTGCACATGGATGGTTGCCTGGCCTGACATGGGTGCCACATATGTCTACATCCAGTGCCTGCTGCCACCCCATGTCAGCTGGTGCACCGCTGGCACCATCCCTCCCACGGGGAGCGTGGTGTTGGGCACAGCATAGGTATCCATGTATGGGGACAGGGATGTTCACATAGCAGGGGCACTGATGGTATCGTCGATCTGACCATACACGTATGGCACACACCTCACACATACAGCCCATTCAGTATGTTGTTCGCAACACTGACACAGCTATACTGCTAGGCCGGGGACATTCCCAGACGTACATACACAGATGCGTGCACATCTGTCTGTGGCATGGGCTAAACTATTGGTGTGGTTCGGCACATAACGTGTTTGAGTGTGGCTGGCGCAGACCTACTGTGCACATGTCTACACAGTAAGCCTGTTCTACAGTGGCCAGCGGTGATGTGCTGTGCACATATCAAATCTGCACATTGTGTTGGTGTCTGTCTGTCCACGGGCCAGTGGTGGGACACACAGGGGTATTGGTGAACATATATGCATGCCACCCGGTACTGCTGTACTGCTAGCTTCTCGGGTGCTAATGTGTCATAGACATGCACACCTTACTCAAACAGGTGGTAGTGGGTTGCCACCAGTACCCATCTCCTCTTGTGGGTTGCTATCATCCAACACCCTCTTTGTATTGTATGTTCAGGCTATGCACCTGTGTGGGGCATGTGGGCATGCAATGCAGTACTGCGTGCCTTTGCACCCATCGCAGAACATGTCACACAGGTACACTGGCAGCCATACACTTCACAGCTTGATGACGGCACAACACATGTTGTACACACGTAACACATATCCTGTGGGACATGGTCAAATGTACAGGCATGTCCAACAGTCACGTACCACTGCTACCCCTACATGGCGGCTATGCAGGACATGTGGCGGTACAGCAACTGTCACATGTACACGTGCAATGCCCCCCTACCTACATGGCGTGGTACTGCCTGTGGGGCATATCGTCTGCATCCATGCTATGGCCATGGATGACAGTTGTACATCGATATGTGCAACATACCTCATTTGGTGTTCTCATGTGTGCATGTTCAACATGTCTACGCATTGTTTGTGTCTGTCACACAGTCATTGTTGTACATGGTTTACATGCCAGCCATGGCGTACTGTGTGTGATTCCAGGTACTTCATTGGGATACCAGCATTGTACATTATCACGGCGTATTCCAGCCATCACATAGCCGTCCTAGCTGACACTGTTATCCAGCCAGTAGGAGGTGTTCCGCCATCTGCACATCGTCACACAGTGCGAGGCGGCTGACACCCATTCTGGGGACAGGGTTCTGACGCTGTGGATGTGTGTGATGCTGTCGGCGACCATGACTGCGCCTGATGGTCACATCTGGATGTGTAACATTCACAACACACACCTACCTTCACGTAGCAACACATCATCCACAACAATGGACATTCCTGCCAGAACACTGTGTGCAGTATGTCTGTATGACCACTGCAGGCACCACTGGTGGCCCCAGCATGGCAGCCAACAGCACCAGTGTATATCCCATGTGACCATGGGTTACACCATTCACAACACACCTGTCTCAGATGACCCTGTTGTGGATCACAGTGCAGTTCCACACATCATGTTACACTATACATCATGCACTGATATGTTGCGGACGTGTGAACGGCTGTGCAACTCAACATATGCACACATGACACATCACCTGGTACAACATGTCTGTCTTACCACACGTTATTGTGACCACCCTGTGATGGCATTGTACAGGCTACGTGGACTGGGACATGTGATGGCTCAAAGGTATATTCACCCCCGGGTGTGTGTCTAGCCAAGTGTACAGTAGGCAGTGGTCTGAACACAGGGATACTGTACATTGGCCCACTCTGTCACTGCGACTGTTGACTATGCTCATACTGTACTTATACAGGCATGTGGTATCTGACCAGTATGACAGTCGTGGTCGACCACACTACTGTGGCACACATGACCTGCGGACATCTGCCTGGGGTGTGGAGCCCACATGTACATCTTCACATGCTATGCTGCCTCTGCGGCGGTGTCACATGTCTGTCTCCAGCAGGGCTGTAACAGGCAGGCACGGCATGCGGTAATGTGGGACAATGCTTGCACCTTCCACTGTGCTGCACACAAGCAAGGCACGCACACTAGTGCACGCCTCACATTTATCTGCGGTGCCTGGGACCTGCCTCCATGCTCTGCACAGCACACCTGCAAGTCCAGATTGTACACGGATCATACCTCCCAGGCACATACCTGGACTGCAACACACACAGGTGAGGATCCCACATCACACAATGTTTTGCACACATACTGTATATTTTCCAAACACAATGCATCGTAGGTGCTCCATGTTCGGATACCCATGTTTGTGACCGCTAGACACATTGTAACACGCAACAGAGATTACACTGTACACCACAGGTTACATGCTGGCTGTGTTGTCATACTGTACATTGGACCTCGGACAGCTGCTACTGCCATGTGCTGACAGCAACCCACACTTCCCTAGTATGGACTCCCATGTACCCACACATGCTTGGCCATGCACTCCACCTAGCTGGGTGACACATTACACAACACATACCATACCTACACTACCCTCAGCATGCACGATACCTCCATGTGTCTGCTGTGTTAAACCTGGGGATATCCCCCCTCTGGTAGATGAACATATATGCTTCACGGCCCTGCTAGCCACACCCTGGACACACACCCATCGCAGCATACATGGTACATGTGCTCTACAGCCGGTACTACTGGCGTCTGCTGGCGGGGTTGTTAATGGCATGGCACCCGGCAGATGGACGGTGTGCGTGACTATGCTGACACATATCACAGTGCACTTCCGCAACATGTACGCAATGGTAGGGACCATGCTATTCCACACAGAGACATGGCGGTACTGGCCTTTTCACAGGCGCCACGGTGGTAGTCATGTTCCATGCACATCTGCTGTATGGGCACATGTGCAGGCTGTTGCACGGTGGGGATATTCACATGTGTGGGGTGCATCACTTGACAGCCATGGTGGGTCCTCGTGGCCCATCACATGCTCCAAGGCTAGCTACCTACACATGACTGCCGCACATTGCAGTGTGGGCCCTCAGGCAGTGTGGTGGTATGTCTGTGTTGTTTGGCTACATCCACATTCGATGTCGCGTACAACAGTCACCCAGGCATTGCTGACTGAGATAATGTTGGCAACATGCCAGGCAATGGTGTACCTACCAACAATACACACTCTCACTCACTACAGGGTTGCAATCCATACATGGACATCGCAGTGTCCCTGTGGACACATACATGGTACTGCCATGCACACGTTATGTCCTAAGACACTGTCCCAATGTCACCTTCCGATCTCCCTAGCTGTTATGTCCCGCCAACCTGTTTGGTATGTGTCTCCACACCAGCCCACTGAATTAACTGCTAGCCTGTTGTTGGACATTGTGTACCTTGACCGCCACACTACTGCATCTATCGCACTACACATGGGTGGTACTGCATTGCACGTGTGGGACTGCATTCGTACACCCATGACTGGACCATTCAGTATGGCACTGGGGCACGTCCTCACATCGTGCTTCACACACTCATTGATGACCTCCATGCCTTTACTGGCACCCTTGTTGGGCTTCTGTGTGCCACAGCACGCCACATACACATGCTGGCCACCTGTCATACCATTGCATGGGTGGTTGGTGTGGTACAGAGGGTAACAGATCAGACATTGTCCCCACATTGCCCTTCAGCACCATTCCACATTCTGGTATTGGCAATGTACACATCCACCGTCACATCATACCCTGTGTCTCAGGATGTTAGGCTATATGAATCCTGGACAGGACACACAGTGGTGCAAGCATATCATGCTACCTACTACATGTCAGGTACATGTGGCATTACACAGTCCTCAGTCATGGGGCCCCTCATGTTCACTATTTGCTTACATACACAACATGCTGTCACAGAGTACTGTCCATGCCTAGATATCCCACATCTACATACCTGGCACCATTGTAGCTCCACCAGCTCATACTGATAACAACCGTACAGGTGTCGGTGTGGCAGATACATCATGTGGGTGTCATTGCGTCAGGATGCATCACACATGGTGCATGCACATCACCTTTGCATAGCAACAGTCATCCACTGGGTATCACATGGATACTGTCCCCATACATGCATATCACATTGTACATGGTTGCTGTACACACACATGCCCCACATGGTGCTGTGGTTGCCGTATTCCACTGTGGCATGGGTACACATCTGCAGGGCCACACATATCTGTACTGTGTGTGTTGCTGGTACATAGGTAGCCATTGTACCTGTGCCATACACACATCTACACACGGGCAGGGTTACAATAACACATTAAGTGGTGTACCTTCCACAATGGCTCACGACTTTACATGGCGCGGCATTATCATGCCATGATGTGTACCAGGCTCAGACAGTTTACATATCACGGATGACAGGCGGGAACACATCTGTACTCATCTGCGTACCACATACACAGGGGTGTCATCTACTCTGACATGGGCCATGTCCTCCGCATTACTGATGCATGTAGTACTCATACATGGCAATTGCAGTGGGCGGGGTGAATGGAGCACTCCTGCATATGTGCACACATGCCACATTGCATGGCCTGGGCTTCTGTGTTACTTCCGCAGACACAACACACACCATGCTGTGGAACATAGGTCCTGTGCACATCCCACAGGGACACACTGTGGCACTGTTCATGTGATAGCTCCCTTGCTGATAGGGTGACACATAGTCATGGTACCACCACAGCAGCAGTACTGTGTAGACATGCAGTTGACATCCACCTCTGCTGTTCAGTGGACACTACCATGGGGAGGTGACACTACTGTGTACACTGCACATGTGTTTACACATGGACCTGCCGGACTTCATTGTTGCACACATTGCACCTGCTACAGATCGTTTGGACATGGTTACTTGGTGTTCCTTCCATTTCGGATGGCTATTCTGCTACTACTCTGTCCCATATGTACAGGCCATACGTATCCTGTTAGTGTACATACCAATAGGCCATAACTCCATTATGCATGATATGCCTGTGATACTGTGTATGATGTCTGTCATATCCACCATGACAGCTTTACATTACACATAGTTGACATAGTAACCCCTACTGCGAGGCATACGTGCGTCGTGCGCACATTACGTATGACATCGGCGGTATATGCCCATACACATGTGTGCTGTGACAGTATACATACATGTCCTATCCTGCTGTGGCACTTCCTTGTTGGACATCCACTGCCAGCATCGGCGTGGGGGTGGCATTGTTCTGTGTTATGCCCCCCTGTGGCAGCCCTTGTGTTATCCTGGCTGTGTACATGATGTCCCACTGCTGTGCACACGGTGTCCACAGTCGTTGGTATGCTCAGCGGGATAGCACTACATAACCACCTTTCACCACTCTCTGCATTATGGACAAGTATCCTTACTTACAAACACCGTTCACATACAGTGCAGCTTCGTCATACACATCATCGTTACACACCAGTACATATCGTGGGTTCTACATACCTTTACTGTGTTTCCTTCCGTTTTCCGTTGCGTGTCTCGCTATTGCGTTGTCTCACTCTATCCGTTTTTATTTGTAGTTCGGTATGAGCATACGGTTTGAATATCCTAGGAGTCATCCTTATATCCGTCGTCACCTGCGACATGTGGGTTCATCACACCAATAGCTGTTCCTCGGTGTGTACTTGTGCGCATATAACCTGTGCATCTACTCCATTCATACAGTGCAGCGTCGTAACTAGGGCATGGTTGCATTCCTCGCCTGGGCGTTGGTTATTTGCACTACCTTCGTGGAGATGGTCTGTATTGTGTTATGTTATGTGTAACTGCAGCCGCTATGTGTGGCGTCAGGTACATTTCGCAGTGGTGTTAGCCGTGGATTGTGTGTGTTGGGTATGGTATTATGTTCGACATGTGGGTGTCCCTGTCCTGGCGGCGTCTGTCGATGGCGTTTTGCATTCGGATGTGTAACATAGCTCTTGTATTCCTTTAAACAATGGATGCAGGTATGCATCCGCTGCTGATAGTGTTTCCCACGCGAGATGTTGCGGTTATGCGCTGTCATTGACTGCCTGTATGTTTGTGCTGCTATTGCGGCTTGTATCCCTTTGATATGTGCGATGGGGAATATCGGAGGTTGTGGGTGGCAGTGCGGGTTGTGGGCCTTGCATTTCTACATACGGTATGCTTGTGTGTGTGCTCCATCCCTGCCTGGGAAGCTGGCAGTTACCTGTCTGTTGTTCTGGGAGTGTAGGTTGTGTTGATGTCGTCTGGTGTCGGTATCGCCTGCATGTGTGCTTCCTGCATGTATTCCTCCGTCACATCGGTAGTATATCTGCGGTTGTTAAATGCGTGCCGACTATCCCTTGGCATTTTGTCCCGGATATTTACAGTCATTGTGGTCCTGTACTTGGGACGGCCTGTATGCTAGTGGTTGCCACCTATTGGTGGCGATTGCTTGTTGACACTCGTAGAACACACAGCGGTGTTTACGGGCGATCGTAGCCACGATCAGTACCGGGGTAGCACATGCGTATTTCAGCGGTACATGACTATTGCTGTGTAACGTTGCCGGCGTATCGTTTTGCAATTAACATATCGGTGTCATACATACGGTCATGATTTGTACATCGTCCTTTGCATTTCATGTTGGCTATATTCCTGTGGTACATTCTGGGACATTTTCACTTTGCATCGTTTTACGTCGCCAGCGCCTAGCCAGGAGGGGCTCTCAGTACTACTTTGGGGTACTGCTGTACATCGCCTGTGGTTGCTATACTGTATGCCTACACATGTTGTTCCACTCCGCCTGTCACATGGCACCAACATACACATTTTACAGTGGCACACACATTACACTCGCACAGCGGAACACACGACACCCTCACGCACACATACACATACTGCGGCTGTCACAGGGACGGTTGCACACAGTACCTGCGTGGCCCGCATCACCGCCGGTGTCTACCTCCACCCTCATATCCTCATAATATTACCCGCACATGTACTGTTACTGTACCGTGGCCTGGCGATCATCCCGACTCGCGATTATGCATTTAGGTAGGTTGACCTTTCCATGGGTGGCGGTTTCCTGTTCTGTCAACCCTCCCGGATACTCAGGTTGTCGTTCACTATCTTTACTATGTACAGATATCGCGTCTTACTTCTCTGTCACCTTGCATCCCTCTGATTCCCTGTCTTACCTGTTGTACTTTATATATGTGTATGTGTACATATATTTCTATGTGTGTAATGATATCTATCTCCATATCTGTATATGCACATATGTACATGTCTATATGTATACACCTTGCGGTGACGTGGCAGCATACAGCAACGCCGTCTGCTGTAGGACCAGCGTACGGTTAAGGTGTTGGCGTTCCATGCTCCGCTGGCTGTTGGGTGTGCAGTGTTTGGGTGCTGCCTATGTTGGAGTCACACATGGGACCACCCTTACGGTACACATTACGGGTGGCCATGTTTGTGTGCCGTCCATTTCACTGTGTGTGCAGGTAGGGAGGTGTCAGTCCATGGGGCCTACGCTGTCAGAGTATGTGCTATCGTTCCCTCTTTGCCAGGGCATAGGCATATTGGATGCGCCTCCGTCTGCCTACTGGGGCTGGCACAGTGTGTTCATGGTCCTGAACCCTCTGTGCCTGTGCTGGCCTTGGCAGTTGTGGTGGGCTTTGTGGCCCTTCACCATTATGTCCCTGCAGCAGCTGTTTCCGCAGGATCATATTATGTAGCATGGCACATACTATGAATATGTGGGCACATGTGCCTGGAGAGTACTGCAGGGCTCCATCGGATGTATCCAAGCACCGGAACCGTGATTTCAGCATCCCAAACACACGCTCTATGATTATTCTGGTTTGTGCGTGTGCCTCATTATGGCGTTCTTGCATGTGTGTGTGTGCATTTCTGATGGGAGTCATCATCCACGGCTCCAGTGCATAGCCAGCATCCCCACAAGGTGGCCTTGTGTGATGTCCCCCCTGGCGAATACCTGATACAGCTGTGAGGCATGCCAGATATGGGAGTCGTGGTAGCTTCCAGGGCTGCCAGCACACACATCCATGATAATGCCCTGCGCATTGCACACGACCTGGCAATTGATGGAGGAATCCCTTGCGGTTTATGTAGCGTCTACCCTGCTCCCCAGGTGGTGACTTGATTTGTATGTGCGTACAGTCTATCGCACCTAGTACCTCCGGGTATTGTGCCACCACGGTGGAAGTGGCGCATATTGCTAGCCAACTCCTCCTGAGATCTGGGGAAGTATATATACTCATGGGCATGTCGTAACATGGCATCCAGAAACTGGTGTAGTACCCTGGATGCTGATGCCTGTGAGATACCCATTATATCCCCGGTTGGCCTTTGAAAGGTACCTGTAGCCAGTATTCGCAAGCTTACACATACCTTTGTGTCCACTGGGATGGGCTCCCCTCTGTTGTTTCTTGTTCTCAGGCGTGGCCGGCACAGCTCCGCTATTTGCTGTAACGTGTCCCTGTCCACCCTGTAACGCTCTACTATCTCCAGGTCTTGTAGCCCCTGGTAGGTTACCCTTGGTCTGAACACTCTCCTTCTCCTCTGAGGCCTACGGTGGTTGTCGGCACCCTCCTCCGCAACTCCGTCTGTCTCTGACACATGCTGATGTATCACGGCCACGGCGGCACCCAACATATACATTTTAAAAGTTCCCGTGTGTTTGCACCTAGAGTGCGGCGTTTGGGAATACACGGCTGTGTGTTGTGTGCATTCACACTTTATACTGTTGTGCTGTACACCCGGTGATGTCATAGGGTGTGTCTGTGCGGCCGTATCTGTGGATTATCTTCCGTGTTTTACCGTTGGCACTGCAACGCTGTTGCCTTTGGTGTTGCATTACACTTGCCTGCATTGGTTTAGCTTTAGACCTTACCTTACTAATTCTGCACGTTGCGCATACTATTTCCTGGATTGCATCCTGCAGAGCCCTGTCATGTGTCGTTTCTGGGACATGGCATATCATGCATTTTGTCTGCCGCCGCCGTTATGCTACCTCTCTACTTGGCTGTGCTGTATCGGTTCTTCACTCTTTGCATTCTGCTACCTCCCTACTTTCTTTGCATTCATATGCCCCCTCTGTCCTGTTTTGCGGGTTTCTGCATGCAGAGTTGTCAGCTGCCACCAATTGGCCTTCGTGGGTTGATTGGGGTTGATTGCTCATTACCACTGCAATTACACTGCTTCCGCATTTCCTCATATTCTCCGCATCACCTTCCTGTATCCGTTGTTGTTGACGGGGTGGGCGTCACATGACTGGGTTAGGGGAATGTAGTCATCCTCGTGCACATGCATCTCTGCGCGCATTGTGTGCTCTCAGCTCAACTATTTCCCCACACGCCGGTCCTGCTGCTGTGATGTGCATTGTACAGCCCATGTTTGCTGGGCTCAATGTGCTTCCTCCTACAGTGGCACCCCTCTGCGGTTGACATGTATTCCCTCTGGGCCACTCCTCGGTGTATTACCGCTGCGCCGTTTGGTGCAGCCTTACGCCAGCGGGGGTTTTGCGATTCAGTATTATCTGCCTCATTTGCATGGCATTGACTACTAATTCATAGTTATGGCGCCGAACACTGCCGCCACTCCTTGGCAACCCTTGCGCCGTGGTTGTGGCTTTCCATGCATACTATGGTGTATTGTGGCTGTGAAGCTGATGTGTATTATACTGCTCTTTTATGACATTGTCATATTATTTCATTGTTTAGCACCTTCCGCGGACATGTCCTGGGGTTCTGCTGTGGTTTCTGCGGACATACCATTTATGTCATTATTTACATTTTGTGCATGTTTTCTTTTGACATTCTCGGTGTCTTTCGCCATTGGCATGTTGCAACAGTATGATCCCTGGCGTTGACAGCCTTCCGTTACTCCTATGTCATGTTTGGGTATATGTAAACCGTTTTTTGGTTTACATTGCCGTGCTATATGCTACGCCTGCGCCACTTCGTGGATCGCTATATGCCTTCATTTGCATGGTGCAACACCGCACATGGGGTGTTTAACATACCTACGCCGGAGGCGGCGCAACTCAGGCGCACGCCGGTAGTGCACGTGGAATTGGATCGTACCTGAATCGCTCGGCGGCCATATCTGGCGTTGTAGCGCCTACGCTATGTGTGCGCCTGGCACATGGTTCATGAATCCCGGGGTAAGTGTATAAGATTTGGAAGACATAAACTTGAAATGTGAATATTTAATGCAGTACAAAGTGACTGAAACTTAGATCCTCATTTAAGTACCTGGGTATGTGGATAAATCCAGTTTTGAGGTTTTCTACTCATATCAGCCAGTTGGTTAATGATAGGTTTAAAACTATAGGTTTTATAAAATGATTTATAAAGTATAGGAAATCAGAAACTATAAAGTCATTGTTTGTTAGTTACATTAGACCCAAACCTGAGTATGGATTAACAGTTTGGAAACATTATAAGAAAACAAGCATAAGTGAAGTGGAAAGATTACAGTGGGAATATACTAAGGTTATCTATGGGTGTGAAAATTTAAGTTATTATGAAAGACTAAAATATCTGAACTTCTACAGTATCACATACAAATATTTAAGAAGAGACCTTACTCAGGTATATAGGGCATTTAGAGACAACTACCTCTGGGAATGTTTGGGGTAACCAAAACGTACTAGAGAATCATCAGACAACCTATGTAGAAGATTCTATAGGAATGAGAAGTGTACTAATTAGTTCTCTGACAGAACAGCTGATGCATGGAATGGACTACTAAATTACATTAAAGAAAGCACTAGTTTTTATATTTTTGAGAACAGCCTAGACACTTATAATGGGAACAACTGTTTTAGTATATTAAGCATATCGACAGGCTTGAAGGGCATTAATAGCTGTGCTTGAAATATTTGTATGTATGTATATTTATGCATATTCTGCAATTCTGTGCAAGTAATTTAACAAACCAGTGGTTCACACTCAGTTAACACTTGAACTATGTGCATACATGCAGACATAGTGTGTGTGTGTGTGTGTGTGCGTGCGTGCATGCGTGTGTGCATGCGTGTGTGCGTGCGTGCGTGTGTGTGTGTGTGTGTGTGTGTGTGTGTGTGTGTGCAGCAAAATTAGTTTTGCCTTTAAAGAATTTTGTAATACATCAAAACAATGAAATATGCCATTTTGCTTAAGGATGAATGCATTCTTCCAAGCACCGGCCTCTGCAATGACCTCTGTTTTCAACTCTTTATCTGTGTCCTCTGTTCATGTTTGTGAGTCCTACCAAGTGTTAAACAAATATGCTTTTGAGAATGATTCACAATTAAAAGGGCTAAGCTGAGCAGCTATTTGAAAGATCCTGTTCTCAGACATTACAAAATGAGTAAGCTGTGTGCTCAGACTTTTGGCTGCAGTTCAAATGAAACATACTGCCAACAGGAATTATCACATCAGGAAGTCATTAATCTAAAACAGCTTCCAAGTCATTTGAAGTTTTTTTTCTTGACAAACTTACCTCAGATGTGTTCTGAAACATTTTAGCAGCCACAGCTGAGAACCATCTCTCTGAGCATGGTAAAACATAATGGGATTATAATCGTTTAAAATGTGTTATAATATGATGCATGGGATGTAGCAAACAATAATTTGTTCAAATATCTCATTTGTAATGCATTAATCATAGTGCATGATTTGATACATGCTTTGCTTTTACTATAAGTCAAGCGTTCCTTAGACACAGGATCTTGACTAAATCACGTAGTATGCTTTCCGCATTACTATTTCTAAGTTTATAAATATAATACCGGTGCCATAGCTATACTCTGCAATAATTTACGTGTTTAGTTTTCACTTGCACGAACAGGTACAAAATGTAAAATGGGTTGCATATGAAATAATGCTATACAAATAGTTTCACTACAACTGATGTACATTGTAAAGTATCTAGATGTGCTTAGTAACAAATTAATCTAACAGGAATCTGTGTTCTGTGATAAAAAGACAGACACTAAGGCACAATACTGTAAATATTTAGGTTGCATTACTAAAACATTTGAAATTGTCACTTATGTTTTTTGTATTTCACTGACTGCTGAACATTTTCTGTAGGTTGGTTATTTTTTTTAGTGTCCAGCAAATAAAATGCATTAGCAATTAGTGATACATGACAATCAAGTGGAGCTAGGCAATCTGCCACCTCAGCAACTCTTAGCAAGCCTAAATGGTTATCCATCCCAATCATGCCTTTTATAAGGGTCACAATCATAAGTATTTGTTAAATACAGTAAATAATGATACTTATTTAATTACAATGTACAAGCACACATAAATATGTAAGAAATATGCAGCATTTCAGAACATATAATGAGTGACATAAAATGATTAAGATAATTTTCATTCCGTGGAGGGCAAAACTTGAGAGGTCCTATTTATTCGAACAAGCCACAAAAAGTGAAAGTATGTCAATTGTTGCAAGAGTTAATTTTCTTAATATCTGAGTTTTGATTTTCTTATTATGTTCTTAAGTTTTGTGGAGAAAATAAAGATTTTTTTTTTAAGTTGGGGGAGTGTTTCTGTACTATAATTCCAAGTTTGTATTGCTTTACTTGTTTCTGCTCTGAGCAGGCAGTAATGATTTAAAAACAGTTTTAATTATATTCTACCCCCAAAACCCAACACTGATACCATGTAAAAATAAATAAATAAGTAAATAAAAATAACGACAGTGCAATGTAGATACAGAACACTGATACGTGTAACAATTTATTGCAAAATTCAAGCAAGAGGACTGACAACACCTTTAATCTCAGTAGAAACCATCACATTTTTTACTGTAAAACACCATTTTATTATGTTGATGGGACATGTTCTAATAGCAAGGGTGTTGATGTTACTACAGATTGTCATTGTACTGTAAATGATACAGGGACTTCAACCTTGATAAACTTATAAGATTAAAAAAAATCCAAAGGATTGTCAAGCTAGTCAGTTTTTGTATATAACAATCATAAGCATAATAATAAAAATAATAATATCATATAACATGAAACAGTGACATATTTAAGCAATAATGTCTAACAGAGTGATCATTTCAGGACAGCTTCCAAGAGTGGGGAAGCCTTTCTCCACCACTGTGAATGATATCACTGTGCATAGAAAATGGCCTCTGTGTCTTTTTATACTGCATTGTTTTCTGAGCATGTACTCCATTTTACATATTTTTTGCATGTTTAAATAAAAAAAAGATCCTTTTATGTGTTGATATAATATTATGTCAGCAATTACACAATTTGTCTAAGACATTAAAGTTCCAACACATAATTATAAGACTACAGGAATGTAAGAATTTGCCCTACTACTCAAAACAAGTTATCTGTAATTTATCTCTTTTCTACCCCATACAGCCACTGCCTAAACCGATGTGTTTTAACTTGTTCTGCAATATAAACAATCTGAACTATCTAACTTGTCCTGATTGTTTTAAACCTTACCAGCCTTTAGTGACAGTAAACTATTAATAGATATCCTGTCATTTATTCCTGGGTGTTGTGTAGCATTCAACAACACCTGCCAGTATGTTTCCCTGTATTCTAAATAACTAGACCAGTTTCCACCATGTTCTCTTTTGCTGACTGTCTCCAAAACACAAAATACAAATGTTTTAAAATCACTGCAAATCATGCTATGTCTTTATAGGGCATTCAAACTATCCTGTTTTCTTATTGCATAAACATGCTGGTATATCCTTTTTTTTAGTTGACATTCTGTTTTACCTATATAAAAAACAGTGCCTGTCAAGCACAAAGCTATATACACCACTCCCCTGGTATTACAATTAAAGTTGTCCTGTATGGCTAATACCTTTTTGTAGCTCCCTGTAACTATATTGTTGGTTTCATAAATGTATCTACATTCTCTACATGCATTACACTTTCTCATTTTCCATGTGTAATACATTTGTTTGTACTATTTAATTCGGAGATGTGTTTCATGTTCATTCCTCTTCTAAAAACTATCTTAGGAACTTGCCCCAGCTTTTCATCTAAACCAAATGCTCCAAATACCCCACTGCATTTTTTTTCTATAATATGTTGAATATTGAGTGAGTACTGATCAAAAGTCAATACACAACAAACAGAATCCACATCCCTATTAATAACAATGATATCTGTGTCAGGGATTCTCAGCAGGGGGGCATATAGGATAGACCTTTTTTCTTGTAGAAAAGCTTCTTGTTTATCTAATAAATGTTTAGGATAGCTTCTCCCTTTAAATATTTCTTTCAATTAAAAACAAATTCTCTTTCTAATTGATTTTGTTCATTTATTAATCTTAACAGTCTTATCCCCTGGCCCTTTACTAAATTTCTTTTTTGCCAAAATGGGTGATTACTTTCAAAATGTAAGAAACTATTTGAGCAGGTGGGTTTTCTAAAAATAAACAATTCAAAACAACCACATTCTCTGTTCTTATATAGGTAGTCATTCACATAATTACAACTTGCCTCAACCGTGTTATGTAAAAGTAAAAAAAAAAATAGTTTTATTGATATAGTCAATAAATTGTGGGATTTCCCCAACTTCTCTTTCCCATAGAATTAAAATATTGTCCAAAAACCTAGAGTATCTATAAATATGTTTCTGATAATCAGAACTACAAACAAACCTAGTTTCCACAACCATAATACTATATTTGCAAATACTGGGGCTACCGCCACCCCCATTGCCACCCCTCCAATTTATTTAAAGTATTCACCCTGGAACCAGACAAAATTGTTTCTCAACACTAACTCCATAAGTGTTGATAAAACATAAATCAAATCACTTGAAAATTTTCTACCTGTACTCAGGGCTTCCATAAAAAATACCATGCCCTCATGATGGGGGAATACTCAAAACTAAATAATTTACATCAATACTAAGAAAAAAATATGTTCTCTTTCTATTCACTTCTTTCTAGACATTTTAATAAATGCAGTGAATCCCTCAACACATGTTCTTTATCCTTAAAAAACTCTTTTAAGTAGTGATCTATTAATCTGGCAATGGGATCAGTCTTAGAATCCTTTGCTGCCACTATAGGCCTCATAGATGGATTATTGATAGATTTGTGTATTTTTGGAATATCAAAAAAGGAAGAAACCACAGGATTTTCTACTTACAAATACTTCATATTTTCCTCCTCACTAAAATTGTACTCCTGAAACAGTTCTTTGAAAGCCATATTCAACCTATAGTAAAATATATTTACTTTGTTCTGTGATGCTGTAGTGAAATATTCACTGAGGTTTAAAAACTCAAACATCTTAGTGCTATAATCATGTTGACACATGATAACTACACCTCCCCCTTTGTCTGGTTTCATAATCCTATCAACATTATTTTTGTTGAGTTCAGCTAGTACCTCTTGTTCTTCCTACCTAAGATCACCCACCCCCACTTAGAATTACTGCTGTTAGAATGTAGTATTCCAATATCTGATTCACATAGTTTCTCAAATAGAACTGCTGGGGGTAGTAATGGGGGATTGAAGGTACTCTTCCTATACAGCTTGTTGTGAACAATTTCAACAAAAGAACCATTGTCCAGTAACAATTTCAAATTAATATTTCTAGCAAACATTTTTAAATCTAGTAAATTTTTTACCATATCCCCCTTTCTCTGAGGAATAAATTTAGAACCCCTAGAAAATAAAAGTCTCTGTTTTTCAGTAATATCCACACTACTGTAGTTGTAAATCTTTAACCCTTCATATTCAAAGACAAAATTTAACGTTTCATTGCCCAAAAAGTCATTATTAATGTCTCTTACCATTGATGATATGCACCAGTTCTCCCCTTCCACTTCAGCTGTCCTCTCCCTTGGTGTTGGTAACCCTGTCAGTTCCCTGAGTCATATTGTTGTGTCTGAGAACTGTATTTGTTTCTCAGTCTTACTGATCTTCTCAGAAAGGAAAAAAAATCCTGTTTTAAATCAATGTTCTCTTGTTCAACAAACACTTCCTGTTCATTGTCACCTGCTTGTTTTTGTTGACCAGTTAATTCATCTGTCCCCATGGAAGATACCTTTTTGTTACAGTTCTCCTTAGGTAAGGGATAGGCTGTCTTCTGCTCATATTCCTTATGGTCCTGTTTGAGTTTCTTCTCTTTTCTCTTCCTAATAGTGTCCACATGTTATTCAATATGTGGAAACACCCCTTTATACTGTCCTTCGTTTGCTTTAAATAAAGCATTTGTGACAACTTCCTGTTGTACTAAAAGGATTTCTTCCTTTAACATCGCCATAGTCCATTGATTGTACCTTATTAATAACTTCAAAAAATCCAACCCAGTGTGGTCAAATAATTCCAACAGCTCATGGTGTAAAAGCGAGCCTTTCTGAATATTGTTTGGGAACTTATAAATCCTTAAACCTTTGGAGACATGCTCAAGCCTGATACAATCCTCAAAAAGGAGGTTGTCTAGTTGCAGTACCCTATACTTTTTCAGTAATTTCTCCATTTTTTTAATTTTTTGTTTAAAATTGGCTATAGGTTCTTCCTTTGAGGTAGACAATCTTCTAAAACCATCGCTTGCTGATATTAATTAATTGTTTAGCCATTGTATAAAGTCACTGTTACTAGTAGGAGGTGTGGCACTGTTAATCAATGCTTCTACCCATTTACTGGTTTGTTGTCCAGTGAGATGATTTCCTCCAGCCTACACCTCTGAATAAGCAACCTGCAATGAATTAGAAGTACAGTTCAGTTCAGAGTCACTATTTTCTGGCATAATTGATTCACAGGGTACATTATTCATTTTCCCTATCATATCAATTTTCTGCAAAAGGACTGTATCCATTTTGGCATTCATTTGTCTCAGTAGCACTATCAGTTAGGTTAAGCTGATAGTATCCTCTTTCTGAGATGCTAACGTGTCACTGGCTCCTGCACCTTCCATGACTGGTTTAAGGCAATCCAAACTGTGTTACAAGTTAATTTGGCTTTGTATCCTATGGCTCGCTGTTGCAGAAGGGAGTTAGTAACCAAAAAACTCAACCAAAACAAAAAAACGAATTGCCCGCACCTAAACACCAAATTCCCTTGAATGTAGATCCACAAAACATGGAACACAGACTAAAGATGAGCACTCTCGTTCCTTTATTTTATAACTGGAACTTCGACAGATAAAAACACTATTTACGTGTTTTACATTATATACTATTTAAACAAAACTAACAATTATGAAATATTAGTTACTGTCTTGACATAGCTTTACAATACATTTGTTGATTCTGTTATTTATTTATTTGTTAACCAGGTAAACCCATCAGGTACAGGTGTCTTTTCAGGATATGGCCCTGGAGCATTTGCTTTTTAAAGCAATTGCTAAGTCAAAGTACAAAAATGAAAGCTGAAGGAATCAAACTCTAGACTACGGAATAATGATTTTTAGTAGCACATAGATTAAACCCTCTGTTCCAAACGGTCATACTTTAGTTCTTTCTTCTCTTTCTGATTATGTCTGCAAAAGGAGAAAGACTATTCTTTTTCTGACTGGCTACTGAACTTTTTTCTGTAGGTTAATTTATTTATCTGCTTATTATAGGCATGGTTTGCTTCTCATTTTAAATGTGAAAAAGTATTTTTTACTGAACAAGTATGGCAAACAGCTGATTTATTTGCCCATATTACAACATCTTTCTCTCTTTAAATTTATTACATTTTAGAGATACAGGCAACAGATAAGAATCTTGAGATCTCATAAGACAAATTGTATATCACTAGAATAGCCTATTGCAAACCTGTATACAGTTTTCAAGTGCTCAGAGGAGGAACCACTTTGATGATGACTCGTAACAACTGAAAGATACAATATAAGCAAGAATGTTCCCCATTTCCATCATTTTTCTTCAGTTGGCAGTATTTATGTTTATGGAATATATCTTTAAATGTACCTCATAGTTTAATGTGACTGCCTTTACATGTTCTGTTTCTATGGGGATTGATTGCCTTTTTGCATGAATATTTTATTTACTTCTGTACCTTTCTGTACTGTATTTCCTGATACTTGGGTTTATGTTTTCAGTTTCACAAGGAAGATTTTTTTACCTTTTAGATGCTTTTAGTGTACCTGATTAGGCTATGCACTTAAATTTGAGTTCTTAGTGCTTCTAATGCTGAAAATGTTTATAATTTGTTTTATATCCTTGATTTCTATTTTGTTTTATTTCATTTTAATGCAGGTTTATTATTGTATTTGAGTTGCGAGTGTATGTTCCTGTTCTTTGGTACTGTGTTTTACTATGAGTATTTCTTTGTTTGATAATTTATTACTGCTAAATGACTTTTACAATGGCAGTAGTTTCTTCTATGAGACCTCTGTGATATCTTACTGTCATTTGTGTTTCAAGGAAGGACCTTGCTTCTTAGACGGTTTTATGTAGAAATAACTATGCTACTGTTGTTTCAGTTTGCTCATTCAGGTTTGGAATTGTGGTCTGACCATCTTCTAAATCTAAATAAAATAATTTATTGAAAACAGCTTTTTAGCTATTTTGCAGATGTTTCTATTTTGAAGTGGGTTACATCATACCTTCCATCAAACTAATATATATATATATATATATATATATATATATATATATATATATATATATCTATACACTCACACACACACACACACACACATATGTATATATATATATATATATATATATATATATATATATATATATATATATATATATATATATGTATATATGGTTCCACTTGAAAACATCGAAATTCTAAATCATCGAAATTCATATGGTCAAGACCATATCATCAAGTGTTTAGAACATCAATGTTGCCAAGGAGAAGAAAAAGGTAAGTGAAAAAGGGAAAACGCATGGGTCTAGGACTATTGAACGAAAGTTCAATAGTCCAAATCCAAAATACCGCAACACACTTTAACGAAAGCACTTTCACCGAAAAAGCGCTTTCATTAAAGTCCGTCCAAAAAAAAAAAACCCACTAAATCTTCTTTTATGCAGGGGGGAAAGCCCCCCTGCACCTCCCATGTGGGGGGCACCCTACATTTATATTCTCACTCTGAGTTCGTACTACAGTGGGGAAAAGGGAATTCTCTCTTAACCGCACTGTAGTGAGACCGGCACAACCAACATACATAAATGAAAGTGCTGCTTAGGTGAACAGCACTTTCGGTTTTGTATGTTCGGTGATTTCTGCTTCGGCAGAAAGTGCTGTTGAGGATCTGTACGGATCCCATATATATATATATATATATATATATATATATATATATATATATATATATATATAGATCCCTATCACAACACCGACACCCAAAACACCGACACCAAAAGACCGAAAATGCACAAAACCGACAACTCACAAAACCAAACACCATAACACCGACACCGAAAACACCGGCACACAAAACATAAACTACACATTACACACAACTATTCATGCACTAACCATAACCCAAACCCTAACCCTAAGGTCCGACACTACCGCACACTTACCCTACCCGCACCCTAACCCTAACTCACTTTACCCGCCACTAAACCTAAAGTCCGTCACTATCGCACACTTACCCTAGCCGCATCCTAACCCTAACTCACTTAACCTGCCACTAAACCTAAAGTCCGTCACTATCGCACACTTAACGGTCAATTAAATCAGTGAACCCAACAACGTAATTCCACAAAGATGTAGTACAGGATGGCACAACAACTCCTCGGCTGGAACAGAGCTCAATTTATTTATCCAATGTAAAATACTCCAATGAGTTACTTCAATGACAAACACAAGACAACTTTTAAACAACGTATAAAACTTGATGAGTTAAGCGCTTTCATCTGACAGTTTTCAGACTTCATCAGAACTTGAAAGCGCTTACTCAAGTTTTATACGTTGTTTAAAAGTTGCCTTGTGTTTGTCATTGAAGTAACTCATTGGAGTATTTTACATTGGATAAATAAATTGAGCTCTGTTCTAGCCGAGGAGTTGTTGTGCCATCCTGTACTACATCTTTGTGGAATTACTATCACACACTTACCCTACCCGCACCCTAACCCTAACTCACTTAACCCGCCCTTAAACCTAAACTCCGTCACTATCGCACACTTACCTTACCCGCACCCTAAGTCCGACACTACCACACACTCATCTTTCCTGCACCCTAACCCTAAATCTCTCACTATCTCACACTTACCTGTCCGCTCCCTAATGCTAAATCCCTCACTATCGCACACTTACTGAGTCGCTCTCACATGTTGCCCATGTCGGTGTTTCGGCTGTCGGTATTTCACCTTGTCGATCATCTGTCTCATTGGTCTTCTGCAGTCGGTCTTCTGAGCGTCTGTGTTTTAGCGGCGTTTCAATCAAGTCAAGGGGACCCATATATATATATATATATATATATATATATATATATATATATATATATATATATATATAGGAGCTTAAAGGCACAGCAGCAGCACCTCTTACATGCATTGCTTTGAATCTTTAATGTCATTAACTATAAATACATTGTAGGCTAAAATTAAAAAAAAAAAACATAAATAAGTATCTCCTACTGTGGATTGAGGGAGGAGCATTCCACCTTTCTGAAATTTTGTCATGTGAATATGTAGTTGTTTTGAAGTGGAGTGAAATGAAAACAATACATTTTTTGTTATGAGTCTGTACTTGATACTTATTTTCTGATTACAATAAACTAACATTTAACTTGCTTTGCATGCGTTTGCCTTACAGTGTCATAATGTACTCATACATCAGTTATTATAATACATATAGTCATCTATCACTCCTATTGGTCTACAGTATCTATTACCATAATGTTGTCCAAGTTTGCATGATTTGGGTGGTGAGATAAACCACTGGTATTTAACTGATTTATTTTAAGTAATTTAGAAGTAGAGCTGATTAATTTTAAAGCTACTTCTTTTCCATTTAGCTACACTAATTTGTCATAAGAATGTTTAAGGCCTGAACTGGCCTCTGTGAAGACAAACTATTGTTAAATTGTCCCACCAATGTAGGCAGTACTATTACTAAGGCATGCAGCACAAAGGAAACAGAGTTACAGATGTACTATACACTGCGTTGTGTTGATTTCTGTACAATTACTAGAATGTTCAAAATATTATCTGCAATTTTATCATCATTGTTTCATGACTGACAATTAACGTCCTCCCTTTATATCTTCCTGCTTTGGATTATTTTTGTCTGCTAGTCCAGGCAGTTAAATGACTGAATGTCAGGCTGTGAATGAAAGCATTGTACTAAGGATGTAATCAAAACTGCATTCTAAGCAGGGATTCAGCAGGATTATAAGTCACATATATTTTACAACTAACAGTGAATGATGTGTAAATTGAAGTTTGGCAGCAGGACAAACACAAGGCAGGGGATATATTAGTATGCTATCTCACAAAATGGCAAGATTGGAAGCACAGGTATATAGGAAGAGATGTCTGCACACTGCTAAACTATATTTATTTTAAATAAGAGATGATTTTTTTTCATGGATATGCAACAGGTCCATCAGACTGGCATCAGAGGAAAGATTGCCTTTCAACAGTATGTAGGAGATGGAATGAAGAGACTGAGCTTTGAAGCAGTCCTGTTAGGAAATGTTGTTTATACCATGTATGCCTTTTGTGAGCATACTCTGTGGGTACTCCAGTTGTTGCATATGACTGTTCAGGTAAATTCAAAAAGGGATGCTCTACTCAATGGGTGTTTCAGTGAGGGTCAAATACAGTGGAAACATGACATCCTTGAACTTAGATGTCATATTCTTGCTTATAAGTTGTGCAACATAGAATCACTTCTTTACTATCTTAGACACATGATTGTCAAAGGCCAGGTTACTGACTACATGCATTCCCAAATTCCTGACCAGGATTGTTACTCTGCTTAATGAAGCATCCATTTAATTTTTAATTACCCACAACATTTTGTTATTTACAATGTGTAAAAGTTGGACAAATTGTTTTTTTTTATTTTATTTATCACAAATCCACATCTGAATATTTTTTTCTAAACCATCACATGTAATTATTTAACCTATAGGATAATATCTTTAAATACTGATGCCATGACATAGTTTTATATGTTTGGAAGCCCAGTACTTCCCTTATCCCATGGTTGGATATGATTAATGTAAGCAGTTCTGGATCGCTGGCGGGCAAGATCAACTGATAGATCTCATCATTAGAAATGTGA
Organism: Protopterus annectens; assembly: GCF_019279795.1. Taxonomy (NCBI): domain Eukaryota; kingdom Metazoa; phylum Chordata; order Ceratodontiformes; family Protopteridae; genus Protopterus; species Protopterus annectens. The sequence goes on along the minus strand of NC_056729.1, from coordinate 437,179,989 downwards.
ATGTATACAACCTTTAAGTCTTAAGTAAAGAATTGTTATAGATGCATGGCCAAGATGGCTGACGGCAACAACTAGTGGAAGCTCTGTGACTGAAAACTTTTCTTGGACAGAAGATATAATAAAAAAATCGGGGACACTTGTTAGCTAATTCTGTTCATTAATAGTCAGAGAAATTATTTATAACTTCAGATTCTTCATCATCTACAATTTTTCTGTCAGAATTTCAGCTGCTTGATTGAGAGAAAAGGTTTCAACATGAGCCACTCAAGTAATGGTATTCAGGATTCTTGTGCTAAAAATACATCCAGTCAATAATATATAGTATGCAGGATGTATTACTTAAAATGAACAAACTGGATACCAAAATAGAAAGTTTCAAAGAAGAGACCAGAAAGAAGATGGAACATTTAGAAATTCTTATGAAACAGCAAAGTGCACAAATCAGCAGTATGGAAGAAACTTTAAATGATCATGAAGGAGATTATCTGGAGATGAGTCTCAGACTGAATTTCTTTTAAAACAAAATAACTGGATCATACATAAAGTTGATAATTTATAAAATAGACTGATACAAAATAACATTAGAGTTTATGGTATAGCTGAAAAGTAAGAGGGAGACTATATAATAAACGTCTTAACAACCTGGCTACATAAAACATTTAATCTGACTAAAACTTTATCTTGTGGAATTGAAAGGGCACACAGAACCTTGAGAGCACATATAAAGAAGGAAAACAAACAAACACATTCAATTATTGTTAAATTAATGTCTAGATTAGAAAAATATAAAATATTAAAAGCAGTATGCTCCAGCCCACCTATTAAAATAGTTCAACATGTAGTCAGATTTGACAATGATTATTCCAGTAAAACACTGAGTAAATGTACCACTGATTAAGGGACTTAAAAAGAACAATATTAAAGCCATTTTGATGTTTTCCACAAAGATCAAATTATTTCTTTCTGAAGGAAACACAATATTTGACACACTGAGGAGGCATCCACTTTTGTCAATAGTAATAAAATATTTAATAATACTGGAGTAATGGAGTGGAACAGTATATCCCTCGAGAGAGAGAGTAAACTGAATTCCTGGGAAATTGCTTCTAAAATTGGTACTGATTAGAAAAGTTTAATAGAATAAAGAAGAATTTATTTATTTTATTTTATTTATTTATTGCAGTTTGTTAACCGGGAAAGTCCATTGGGCCAAGGTAGTCCATTTTCAATGGAGGCCCAAGGAGAAAAGCTTCAGACAGAAAGACAATATTAAAAATATTCAAAAGTATTAACTAGTACAGCATACAAGAGCAACAAATTAACTACTGCAGACAGAAAGACAATATTATAAAAAAACATTAAAATATAAGAACTAAATCCACCACTTGTAAGATATTTACAAGAACAACAAATTAATGCTCAATTAGTACATCATAATTGTAGACAAAATAATTATTTATGCAATGGCAGAGTTTTGAGTAGGATAAGATAGAGATAGGTGTCAGGATTCAGGTAGGATGAGTACAGGAGCATTCCCAAAGAGAGGATAGATAAGAGTGAAATAAGGTTTTAAAGGAAGGGAGATTCTGGGTAATTCTAATATGAGGGGGATTAGAGTTACATAATCTAGCAAGGGAGAAGGATGGTAAGAGTTGCCCTGGTGAATTTAAAGGCTTGTAGAGTTCTAAGAGGCTTTGATTTGTGGATCCTAGTGTTCTGTGTGGCTGGTGGAGTTTTAAGGATGAGGAGAGTGATAGCTAGCTAGAGCGTTTAAAAATGAGCTTATGTGCTGTTGGTAGTTGAATGAAAGTTAAGTAGTTTGGAAGTTCCAACCAGTTTACTGCATAGAGGGAGTTGCAATGATGAGGGGAGGATTTGGATCCTGTGGCAAACTTAGAAATTTTATTATAGCATGAGGATAGTTTAGATTTCAGGGTTAATTGGAGATTACTGAGTAGTGAGGCTCCATACAAAGGGGAGGGGATGAGGTAGGTGGTAGATAGGAGTTGTCTAGATGAAAGAGAAAGGTAGCATCTGTGATGATAAAGCATTCTGAGTTTTTGATGTTTTTTTTTATATTGGTTTGTAGGTGGATGTCAAATGTTAGCTGGTCATCAATAAGGACACCCAGAAGTTTTGCATGGGGAACTATTTCAATAGATGTCTTGTTTAGACTGAGTATAGAGAAGGATGCTTTGTTAACAGCAGTGTGTACAGAAGGGGAGATTTGGAGGCATTGAGGGCTAGATGGTTGTCAAGCATCCAAGACTCAGTGGAGGAGAAGGCCTCTTGACAGAGCAGATGATAGCAGAGTTGTCTGTGTATTGTATGAGTTTAACATTGGGGATCTTTTGGTGGAAATCATTAATAAAAATATTAAACAGTAAGGGACCCAATATAGAGCCTTGAGGAACACCTGTTGGGGTGTGGAGGAAAGAGGGAGTACAGTAGTTCCATTTTACAGATTGTTCCCTGGTTGAAAGATAGCTGGTGAACCATTTGATAGAAGAAGAGCAGAGGTTTAGATGAGAGAGTTTAAAAAGGTGCAGCTCATGGGAGACAGTATAGAAGGCCTTAGATAAGTCGAAGAGGAGGGTAGAAACTATGTTACCGGAGTCACGAGCAGAACTGATGATTTTGAGAATGGAAAGGAGGGCAGTGGTGGTGTTATGTCCTGGCCTGAACCCATGTTGTGTAGGAGTCAATAGTTGGTTGTCAAGTAGGTAGGGTAAAAGTTGCAGGTGGATACATTTTTCGAGTATCTTGGAGATAGGGGACAGGATAGCTATAGGGCGAAAGTTGGAGAATGAAAAGTTGTTACCTCCTTTGTGGAGGGGGATGATGAAGGCTTTTTTCCAGAGGCATGGTAAGTAGGATTCCTGTATGGAGCGATTTATTAGGATGCTGATGGGAAGGGCTATGCCATCAGCGGCTAGTTTGAGAAAGTTGGATGGAATGTCATCTAAGGCATTAGAACAAGGTTTTAACTTTAGTAGGAGTTTTTTTTATAGTGTGGGTAGGAATGGATTTGAGAGTGAAAGGGGAGGACTGAGAGTTATTGGAGACTGAAGCCTTGGTTTCAGATATATTGGGGGGTATTATTAGGGAAAGATTAAGTGAGTCTGCCTATGGAGTCAATGAAAAAGGAGTTGAATTGGGTAGCTAGGAGGAGATTAGGTGAATCTTGGTCAGGGCAGGGGTTCTCTTTCTTGCCTGGAGATAGTATTGCTGCAATGCTACTCCAAATTTTTTGGGGTTGGTTTTATGGTTATTTTGAAGTTTAAGATAGTAGGATTTACAGTCGATGGTTATTTGTTTTTTTTTTACTTGATTTCGCAGTTACTTGTATTCGGCAAGAGAGTTGGGAGTTTTTAATTTTTTATAGTATTTCCAGGCTTTGTCTCGGAAATGCATAAGGGCTTTTGTGTCTTTGGTTAGCCAGGGGGCTGTTTTGGATTTGAGTCTTCTGGTTCTGCAGGGGGAAAAGCAGTTAAGTAGATCAGTGAAAACTGTATTGAAGTGTGAGACAGTGGCATCTAAAGGAAGGGACCTTAGAGAGTTCCAGTTTATCTGTTTTAAGGCACTGGAGAAGATTTGAGGATTGAAGTTTTGCATGTTGTGGGTTGTAATGTGTTTATGCTGATGAAGAAGGGGAAAGGGCAATGGTGTATGTAGGCAGGGAGATGGTTACTAAGGGAGTCAGGGAGAGTACCACTATCAGAAATTTAGTTTGGATGGGAGACTAGTATCCAGTCAAGGATGCTACCTGTGGTGTAATATTTATTTGGATTAGTAGGAATTTTGATTAGCTGTGTGAATTGATATAGGTTAATGCTTTGAGAAGAGGTTGATGAATCAATGAAAGGCCAGTTAATATTGACATAACCTAAGATTATTGTCTCATTGTTTATGTTGGAAGTAAACCAGGCAAGAATATCTTCCAAAATAGGGATATTGTTACCAGTTGGTATGTACAGAGTGGCAATGCATAAAGTTTTATTGTTGTTAACTTTGAAAAGGGCAAGGGTTAGCTCAGCAGTGTCAAATGAGGGTATGGGCTTAGTATAGGGTGTCACTGTTAAGGAGGAGGAGAAGAGTAAATCTACTCCTCCATCTTTCTTTTGGGATCTGTCACTTCTTATGAGTTTATAGTTTGGGGTGTTATTTTGGTATATTTTATATGTGGCTTTAGCCAGGTTTCTGTGATACAGAGAATATCAGGTTTGTTGTGGGAGATCCAGGCATGAAAAGCAGGTATTTTATTACAATGGCTCCTGGCATTAAGTGTAGTAAGGGGAAGAGATTTGTGGGGAGGAGGTGAACTATGTGTTTGGTTTGAAAGTGAAGTTATATGAAGGCCCTGGGTTAGGGTGAATATCTCCAGAGCAGAGGAGGAGGGTGACTAGTTTAGAATAGAGTAAGGATAGGTATCTATGTTCTAAGGGGTCATAGATCTGGGTATTGGAACCTAATGAGTTTGGCTTGGTAGGTATGGGAAGTGATTTACAAGGAGCAAAGAAGTTTCCTTTGAAAGAGAAAGGATACATTATGTTTATAGAGGTGGGAAGAGACTTGGGTTGTTGAGGAAGATTCTTTTTTAACATATATTCAAGTTGTGTGAAGGGGAGGAGAGTACTGGAACTGTGAGAGACTAGTGAAGTAGAGTAGGTAAAAGATGATGAGGGTTTAAAATAAGGACAGTAGAGCATGAGAAGGTTTTGTTTGCATGATAGGTGTTAGATGCAAGTTAAGTGAGAGGGATATGCAGACGAAAGACAGCTAATGGGAGAGGTGTAGTTACAAAGGTTAGTGTGTGGGTGTGTAGAAAAGGATGTTGCAGGGTGAAGGATGGTTAAGCAGAGGGAAGTGGGTAGGTGTATGAAAATAGGCTAAAGATAGTGATAGGGAGTAGAGGGAGAGAGGGGCTAAGTATGATAGGGCGTTGTGTGGGAATGGTTAGATAGGTATAATGGTAGATGTGCTGGGGAGGGTGGGAATTGAGGGCAGGGTAGGGGAGTAGAGTGAGCCCGTAGGACGAATGGAATGGGTAGAGCCAAGGAAGAGAGAAGCCACCCAAGAAAAGTAATCAGTAATGCATAACCATTCAGAACCAAGGGGGTTTGGTAATAGTCAAGAGGTAAGTATAAAAAACAGAATTGCACAAAAGTATATAATGTGTAGGTATTTACTAGTAAAGCTGAGGGAGTAGAAAAGTGTGTGGGACTATGTGTGGAGAAATGGTCAAGTCAGTGGAAGGCTGGTTTGGAATTAGAGTGGATTGTGTGGGGTAGGTTAGTATATGTATGGGAGTATTCTGCCACCTAGTGGGGAAAATACTATAGAAGGTATGAGTTTAACAGGTAAAAAGGTTAGGGAGGGAAAGAAGGATGAGAGGGGAGATATGGATTACAGTAGGCTACTAGCATTACACCACAGGAACACTGGACCAATTAAATCATACCATTTCAAATGAGTTAAAGACAGTATATGGTAAAACACATACACATAGTTGGATTTGTAGAAGAAGGTTGACTAAATGACTACATTGCAGATGCTCGGTAATTTGACTAGTCCCAGCAGGTCTTCTAGTTCAGATGATGTTAAGAAAGGCAGGGAATGATCAAGGTAGATGAACAGGGGTAAGCTGTAAGGGGAGATAGAGAGAGAGAGAGTTTGTTGTGGTTATTCAAGAGATAAATAAAAGGAACAGCTAGAAGAACAGATGGGAGGAAGAGTGTTGTATAGATTTAAGAAAAGAAGCAGGCAGAGAAGGCTATATAGAGGGAGGGGAAGGAGCTGGGTTGTGGAAAATAGGATGTAATAGAAGGGAGAAGAGCAGTTCAAAACTAGGAGAAATGGCAGATTAAAGGTATGCGGTAAGTTAAAAAGTACAATATGCAGCTGTAATTAGAAGTGCAAATGCTTAAAACATACAATATGTAGTGGAACAATAATGCTTAAGTCACACAGTATGCAGCAGAGAACAGGACAACAATGCTAAATACTTTAACATTAGGGGTTGTCAGGCAGAATAATACATCTATTATAGCCTATAAGGTATTCAGTATCAAGCATTTAGCAATAGCATCAGTTCCTAGACACTACAGTACACAGCCGATCTATTCTAGGCAGTATACAAAGCCAGATGCTTTACAGTGGAAATTTGCAGCTGCTATATGCTGTGAGTTGTTGTTTTCACATTGAGTAATCAAATTCTAATGTCAGGATGTGAAGCTTAGATCAGAACAGTAGTTCACAATGGTTAAAAACAGTCATTCAAATGAAACAAGCAGGAATTATTTTATATATACTCGAGATTGTGAGTAATACTATAATGCATAAGAAGATTAAACATCTTATGGAAAATATGCATATGCACAATGAATGAAATATCCACTATGCAAGATTAATAAAAGAGCAGTATCAGTAAGTTAAGAAATATATAAACACACTATAATCTGTAATAGAGATTTTACAAAACATGCTACATAGAATAAGATAGAATATTAGTGGGCAAATAAGACAGAAAAACATATTTAAATAAGCTGCTTATAAGAAAGATATGTATTCCATACATCTACATATGGCAGAAATGTAAATGTACAAGATCTCATATAAATTACATAGAAAATTATATAAAAATGTTTGAAAATATCCTGAAAACTGAAATTTGAAGCTTGGTCATGTGAACTTTGTAGCTTTTTGCATACTTTATGCTACTAGATTCACTAATACTACCTGGAATATCTTATTTCATACGTCAGAGCTGAACTTTGAGTGTTATATTACTGAATCAGTATATCTATTTTGATTGAAAGTAGATTGTTCAATATGTTTGAATCTGGGAAGGGAGAATGGGATTTGAATTAAGTATTTGTACCTTTTGAATACAATATACAGTATAATTTCTTACTCCATAGAAATAGCAAGGGATTCTCTTTGATCTCAGTAATGTATATATTTTTATAACTTAAGTAAAAGTATTTTTAAATATTTTGATATTTGTTTATTAAGTGTTACATAATTTTGAGATATAGACACTTACACTTTTAAAATTAATTCACAGCTTTTTGTTAGATCTGTAAAATATGTGCATATCTTTTAGCGTGATGAATATATATGTGTATTGAGTTTTCTTTTGTATAATAGCTTAGAATAATAAGATTATACCACACCTGTAAGTTTACAGATATCTTTATTTCTTCAGGTTCCACTTTGTTCTACTTATTTATTTAGAGATTTAGTTATGATAATGTTGAATGAGTGAATAATCTGGGAATATTTAGTGGAGAATTTATACTACTATTACATAAATAGGTATTTAGTACACTATTTGCTGGATTATTTAATATTTGTGATTAACAGAACAGGATTAGTTTTATGGCAAAATATATAACTAAATTAATAGTTTCTTATTATTTTTAACATATGTGATATATTAATTATTTGTATGTGATAGCAGTGTTTGACTACTTTTTGATGGATGTTTAGGTATTCTAGGTAGAGAGATAGTATAGTAGTTTGTCTAGTCAATAGTCAAACTAGGAACTTTGGTATCCGTGATAGGTTTTGTTTGATTAGTAATATATACAATTACAGTTGTAGACTTGTTTTTGCTTTTGTTATTTATGAGTTTTAGTAGTTTAATTTGTAGAAAGGAAGAATTCAAAACTGTGGAATGTTAAGACAGTGATGGAGGAATATATTTCAGTCTTATATACATCTAAATTAATATGGTGGATAAATGTGTCATATTATCTTTTAAAAGAAATATTTTTAAAAACACAGTAAGGATAGTTTTAATATATTATATATTAATGTAAATGGATTAAATAATAGCAACAACAGGAAATAATTTATGAGCTATCTAAAATTAGATAGAGGAGATATTATATTCTTGCAAAAGACTTACTTGATAGATAAAAATATACAATTCTAAATAACTTAGGTTATGAAATGTTATCATATGTTTTTTTAACAAAAAGAAGAAAGAAACAGATATAGTTTGGAGAAAATTTATGAGAATGCCTAAGGTCATGAAATCAATTAATGATCCCAAAGGAATGCATACATTAGTAATAAATGAATATAATAAATTTACTACAAAGTCATTGGAAGGGGAGTTTAACTGAATATCCTCTATACAAGTGAATAGAAGACAGCAAAAAATCCGGCATCAGCTAAAGCACTAAACAGATGGATTAGTAATAATTATTTAGTTAATTTAGTAGTAAAAGCAGAACATAAGTCATTGTTCTTCAGTCATTATTCTTATGTGCATGGGATGCAACGTAGAATTGATATGATTTATGGCTCTACAGATTTACTTAATAAATTAATTTAAAACTATTCCTTGTCCTTTATCTGATCATAATGCATGAAGTATTAATACACTAATAGATATAAGGAAATTTTAGATGACTTATATAATCTCAGTATATATTATGAAATTAAAAGAATTTAAGAGTTACCTTAAGGAACAAATCCAAGATTTGTTTATCTTTGAATGATAATGGTCAGGTTACTAAAGTCATATTCTGGGACTCTGTAAAAATGCACATTAAAGCTAGAATGGGAAGATGGGCTAGTAATAAAATAAAAGAGTGGGATAAAGAGTTATTAGAAATACAGGATGAAATACACAATCTGAACAACAAACAAAACTGAGAACAATGTTAAAAGTAATGACAAATTATCAAACAATTTTAACAGATAAAGTGGAGATAGCGTTAGAAAAAATAAAATTGCACAGTTATGCAATAACTTCAAAAAATCTACACAGATTAGCTAATAGAAGTAAGATGTTAACCAAAAAGACAAAAATCATTAATATCCAAAATTCTCACACTAATAAATTTACTTTAGACATAAAGAAAACGTTTAGTATTATATTAATCTTAATAATGTTAATAAAGACAAAAATAATAATCCTGATGATTACAAAATTTAAAGAAAAATGTTTATAATAAACATAATGCCCAACAAATATCACTGCTGAATACACCTCTTACCCTAATAGAAGTTAAAGAAGTTTTAAGAAGGGAAAGATAGTTTAAATATGGAATTATATAGTCTGCTTCCATTTTAGAATTACTGAGTTACATTTTCATGATAATTCAGAGTGACAAAAGTATTCCTTCCTGGTGAAAATTTTCTGTAACCTCACCTATACTTAAACAAAGAAAGGATAATAAGTTAGTTTCCTCATAAAGACATATTTCATTATTAAAAGTAGACTATAAATATTTACTTCCACCTTCACTACAAGATTAAGAGATATTGCAGAAAAAATAATTAATATAGCACAAAAAGGATTTACAGTCAATAGGTTAACGTATGACAATATAAAAAGTGTGGCAACTATTTTAGATTTAGCAAAAGGAATGAACAAGAAATGAATGGCCCTAATTAGCCTAGATATAGAGACAGCTTTTGATTCTGTAGATTGAAACTACTTAATTAAAACTTTAGAAGCAATTTCAAGAACAATTTATTGGAATATTAAAAACCTAGGTAGAGACTCCAAACCATATATTAAAATTGGATCTTACATTTCACAAGAATTCACTTTATACAAAGGCACAAAACAAGGATGTCTGTTGTCCCCTCTACTATTTGCATTAGTTATCAAACTCTTAGCTAATACTGTATGAAGCAATAAAAAAACTCTTGGATTCTCAATTAACAAGGATTGTCAATCTAAAATACGGCTTTTTGCAGACAATATTTTGCTAATTATAGGAGATTTGAATTATTCAATTGAAGAAATGGATGAGGAAATTGAAAAGTTTCAAGAAGTGTCACTGCTGTATTTATTAAAAATGTTTAAGTATTTAAAGTTCTTATTTGTTTTAACATGCACATATATTTTTAATATATTTTTTAATTTGTTTTTACTCGCACTACAGTTATGAGAAATTAAATGGGACACAGTACCTTTAAACTGCTACTACTGCTCATCTAATTGACTATATTTTAATTGAACTTTTGGATGGATTTCAACTTATATAAACTGACCTGACAGGTTCTTGTTACATTCTGAAGAAGTCCTGTTTCTTAGGATGAAAGTGCTTAATACTGATATAAAATTTTCGTGTCAATTATGTACTTTTATCACTATGCACTCAATGTTTAATAAAATTGTGTGGAAAGGATTTGAAGTGGTGAATCCTCTGTTGTTGGCAGCCAGTTTAATTTCTGTGTGGTTTTGGATGCTGAAATTTAATAATAAAACAAACTTTAGTGTTAAATCATTTACTAAATAACATGCTTAAAGGTAAATATAAATATAATTGGGAAGGACAAGAACTGAAATATTCAGGAATTAAAATGTATCAAGATGTGAGTAAGATTATTAATAATAATTTAAAGAAATAATTGAAGAAGTATTGCTTCTTATTAAAACATGAAATTATTTTTTTACTTTCAAATATAGGTTAGTACTTATTAAAATGATTTTATTACACAAGATTATATACATATTGTGTTCAATAGATTCAATACCTGACAAAAAACACTTTTAAAGTATTAACTTCATTCTTATTGTACCTAAAAGCTGAGAATTGCTTATAAAAATCATATAAAATTATGGGAGTATGGTGGTATTAGCTTCCCAAATGTAGAATTTTGTTCTGTTGCTACATATTTTAATTCTATTATACTCTGGATAGACTCAACTTACATTAGTCAGTGGTTAATCATTCAGAAGCAGACTTTACTAAATTCTTATAAGTTTATCAAATATGTTAAATTACAGATATGTAGCAATCCTTTCATTTGGTTGATAAAATTTATCTTAGAAGGAAATTCATTTCAATTTTTAGACTCTGAAATATATGAAATAAATTCTTAAAACAGTAAAAAAATGTTGCTAAAACTCCATTAAGATCAAAATAGAATTTATTGTGCTTTCCTATTGCACACACCTCTAGATTTAAGGAAACTCTGAACAATGATAAAATTAATTTACTAAAAAGGAATAGATAAGTATTATGGCCTTATTGCCTTGAAAAAGAAAAAAAACTAAGCCACCAGAATATATAATGAAAGATTATAAAGTGGATGAATCTGTTAACCTGCTAATATTATCCACCAGTAAGAAATTAAATGAATTTGGAGATAACGTGTGAAGCAGAACAGAATGCTATTAACCCATTATATGAATATTTGATTTCTATCATCGAGGGTAAATTAACCTACAAAGAATGCTTGTCCAAGTTATATAAGTTAATTTTAAATAATAATAATTTTGGTGCAAAATTCTAGAATTTTTAGATAGTAGTTGATTGAGTTACTCAACAGATGGTAAGAATAAAACTTTGTTACATCCATCAATTAGTCAGACTTCAAGTTTATAGTGGAAAGTTTTTATGTAGAAACATATACATAGAATATTTTAAATACAAAAACAGGCACCAATGGAGGTGAAATAAATAAGTCTAAATGCTGATAATGGAAATGACAGCTAGGTTTATTCAGTACATAAACGCACATATCACACGGCGTTTTCATCCACCGGACTTCATCAGATGTAACAAATTTTATCTATGCAGTCCGGTGGATGAAAACTCCGTTTGATGTGTGCGTTTATGTACTGAGTCCGGTGGATGAAAATGCCGTGTGATGTGTGCGTTTATGTACTGAATAAACCTAGCTGTCGTTTCCATTATCAGTATTTAGACTTATTTATTTCACATCCATTGGTGCTTGTTTTTGTATTTAAAAGTTGTTTCTTGTTTTTTCTGGGCACTATACCTCAATTTTGGTTGGATATACATAGAATATTTGTTACTTCCTATAAAACCTCTAAGTTTAGTAAAATGACTACTCCAGTTTGTAGGAGATGTAGCAAAGATGTAAAAGCTAATTAGACACACATGTGAAAGGATTGTGAAAAAATGAAATATATATTGGAAAGAGATAAGTATGTTTTTAAATGGGTTATGGTCTGTTAATTGTTCTTTATTTAGATCAAAAATAGTAATGGATGTTCTACTTCCTTTATCTGTAAAAGCCAAATGCCAAAACCTGTTATATAGTCTCCTGGCAGTTGTTAGAAACATTATTACAAACAATTGGAAGTGGAATTCAGTTTCTACTTTCAAAGAATGTTTAAATTTAACAGAACAAGATATATGAATCATGCTAAGCCTTTTAGCAATTAAGATAACCTTGACATGTTGCTATTGAAATAACACAGCTCTTAATATGTTAATTATCTAAGATTACCTTGATGATTCAATGCATTCCTAACATTGTATAACAATAGGTGATGGTGAATTTCTTCCTTTCTTTGTATATGGTGTAAATATGTGAAATTAATACAAAAATTCTTAAAAAAGAAAAGAATTGTTACAAAAGCACTCCTTTTATATTCTAAAGTTAAAACAACAACTTCATGCTATCTAGGTCATATAAACATTGTGATACAAAACCTAAAAGAATAACCTTTACTGCTATGATACATTGTAATTTATACAATTTACTTCAGTTAGTTGAAACTGAGGCAGTTTTTCATTGGAAGATGTAGGAGTAGAAAACAAAAACATATGTTATAAATAAGCAAATGCATTGCTATTATGTACTGAGAAACGTGGCAAAAATAAATTACCCACTGCTGCAAGTTTAAGAAGGCACACATTGGTACTGTGCACTAACATGAACTGTGAATGTATACATTTTGAGTAATTTAATAATTTATAGCTACTATGAAAAATTAATTTTCAATTCAGAACATATGTATTTCTTTTCAAAGAGAACCATTATAGCCTGAATAATGAACTGACATGTAGTCTTTGAGGTTTATAATGAAATTATAGAGATGTGAGGTATTTTTGGAATAGTTCATCCAAGATGAGATAAGTTAAAATTTATCTTTACTATATCTGAGAAATAGTACTCATTTTAGTGTAGCAATCACAATTAGAGTCAGAAGTGGGAAGACAGAGTTTTAGTTCCAACTTCAAAAGCATAATATTAGTAGACACTACTTTTTCTAATAAGCAATAGAGTGCACAGCATACAAAAATAGGAAAATGTTCAGCACAAATTGATATATTACTTATTTATTCTAGTACTTGGGCTTCCAAAACATGGTCGGCACAAAAGAAACTCATTAAATATATAATTTTTAATAAAAAAAGGAAAAAAATACAATGTGTAGTTTGATAAAACATGGTAAAATGCTCTAAGCTTTTGTCAAGGAAACCTAAATATTTTATTTGAAACCTTACTATGTGTGTCTATAATAAAGTGTTAGATGGGATAAGTTCATAATGACCTGAAATGGTTAAAACTTTAATAATTTTATATAAACACAAAACAAGTGGAGCTTAGGCAACTTTTGACAGCCTTTAATTTTTAGGGTCAAACTCTTCTCATTTTGATTCTTGAAGTCTTATTATTCCAAAGGAAATTAATTAAAGTTTATGTCTTAAAGCACTGTTTGAGATTGTTAAAACTGTGTTGTTTCTAAAGAAAAAAAGTCTGGGAATGTATTCATTTTAATTTTCAAAGATTTCATCAATAACATAAATTTCACTTTAGACCAATATATCAGATTATATTTTGGTTTATTTTAATGGCTTAAATTGGGATGACTTTTCTTCATATTTGACCCCTATTTATTTATGTTCTTTGAATGATTATTAGTTTTTGTATTTTAGAAAGTAAATCCACATAATTTGATAATTATAAACATGCATATGAAAATGTGTTGATTTCTTAATACTTAACTGATCACTAGAAGCCTTGTTATAGTCTTGTATAATTTTTAATATCTTAGTGATAACCTGTTATGGTTTATTAAGCTACAATAGTACATCATCTGCAAAATGAGTTATTAAGCTTTGTTGAACCAAAACTAATATTCACATGGTTTAAATCCTGCATAATGTAGCAGCATTATATGAACTTGTTGCCTTTACTCACAGAGGGGTATATTCTATACTGCTGATGTTCGAAGATTTAAATATTAACCAAAAATACTTTTGCAAGGGGAATTGCATGGGACCAAATCATGATATCCCCACAACCTTGACGAGTCTCAGTGCATTTGAATTTTAGAAACTGAGTGCAAACTCCCAATGGAGTGAATTCAAGCCTGCTTTCAAGAATCAGTACAGATCATATTTTATTTGACCATTTATAAAATATCAATAATTTTACCAAAGCTGATAATGTGCATGCATACTCAAATGACTGAATGCAAAAAAAAAAAAAAAAAAGAAAATTCCAGCACACATCTAGCAAACTTTGGAATGATAATGAAATGAAAAAGCCTAGCTACTGCGTACATTTCATTGTAGCTATATTGTTGGTCACATAATTAACCAATAAAACAATATTAATTTAAATAGACCAAGATGAAACACGTTTAGCCCTTTTTTCTTAATTTAATGCATCCATAATCAGGAATTCTAAATATAAAAGTGCATTTTTAAACATATTTGATGAAAGTCTGTCATTGGATTATTCAGCTTTAGAAGTAGAGGGCAAAATAGTGGGAATGAGTAGTTTAATGTTGGTTCACCCATTCCTGGGTGCGTTAATTTCTGGTTATGACCCTATTAAAGGATGGAGTCTGTAATTCATGTTCAAAATATGCAGGAAAACAACAGCTAGATGAGTAATTTCAGAGGATGTACATGTGGTAGCATGTGCACTTACGGCTCATAGAGGTTTAATAAGCTTGTGACTAAGGAGACTATCAAGAAGCTCATCTTCATCACTTTGTACTAGTGGGAGAAAAACAATGTCTTTTGTTGAATAGTCTTTCCCCACATACCCCCGGTGGCAATTTGTGATCACTCAACCAGTCATCCACATTGGTTTTACGGGTTACTACAGAAATAGTCTATTTGATAGATAAGAAAAACCTACAACAGAAATTGGGGAATACATTTGGTTAGATGCCTGTCACATCATCTTATGTTGTTGATATGGTAGTATAGGTTTTGGTCTGTAGGAGTGCTTTTTTTTCACTAGCTCTAGTTATATGAAGGAGTTCAAAGAGTTATGGCTTATTCATAGTATGAAGGGCTAAACATAGATCATTCCTCAGTAGTTGTTAAGAGAAGAAACAGAGCTTTAAGTTTGTCAGGTTAAATAAGGGTACAGAGAACTGAAATATTTTGGTGTGGAAACATGGTGTCTGTAGCTGGTTTAGATCCTTAAAGACATCTATTCCATAAGGTGCATTACATTCAATGATGTGCCTATTAAGGGATGAATAAATAGGGAATACAGCTAATTTGGACCTTGAGTAGATATTACAAAGCATAAGTTGTGAAAGGTGAAAGGATTATATATTCCCCATAGAATAAACCTTAGTAACATCATTTCATGTTGTGTTTATATGGTAGTGTTTATGGGTATACTAAAATGGTAAGACACTGGGCAGGATTCACAAAGCCTCCGTGTAAGAGTTACAAGGCTTACACGGAGGCTGCAGTTAAACGGTGTGACGTCAGCATGTCATGCATATGCAAGAGGGCATGCTGAATCACACCTAAGGCTTACACGGTCCGTGGAAGACAGTAGGGGGCGTGTCCATAGGCCGAGCCCTGCAAATGGACACGCCCCAGAAGAGTAAAAGTCCCAAAAGGAAACCCCCACCACAGAGTCCATGGAAATGTGAATAAACACAACACAACACATGCCCCCACAGACTATGAACATAAAATATATAAATGAACATGTTATATATATTTTTTTAAATTGTAAAGATGTTTGCCCGTGAGTGCGCTCATTTGCGCGGGTGTGCCCGTAGCTTAGCCACAGTTAGCAGTCAGTGGAAAAGCATATAAGAACTACATATGCAAAGTAAGCCAAGAAGCAATAGCGTAGTGGTAGAGACGTCGGCTGAAGAGCAGGCAGTCATGATTCGAGCCCCCCCCAACATCAATTTTTATTTTTAGAGAAATAAGCACAAAACAAGTCCCTGACATATATGTACACATATAAAATTATATTTTATGTAAAATGTAATGAAATGGGCCATTTATTTTGAAGAAATGTGAGATAACAAAATAATAAAAAATGCCAGATGTGCCTATTACTGAGCTACAGTTTAACAAGTTGAGTGCATCTGCCCGTAGGTGAGCAGTGGTTTAGCAGGTGCAAAATGAGTGCCTGTAGGTGAGCAGTGGATTAACAGGTGCAAAATGAGTGCCTGTAGGTGAGCAGTGGTTTAACAGGTGTAAAATGAGTGCCCGTAGGTGAGCAGTGGTTTAACACGCTGAAACTGTGTGCCCCTAGCTGAGCTGAGCGTAATATGCGTGCTGACAGCCAAATGAAGTGTAAACCAACTTAACCCGTTTGCACGGAGCTGCACACTGCGCCAACAAGCTAACCAACGGGCAACGTTGAGCAAGCTGTAACAAAACTGCCTTTACACAGACACACCTCCTAGTCTGTGTAGACAGTCATAAAATATAAAAAGCAGTGGCTGGGTTTGAACCCAGGATACCATGCACCATAGTCAAGGTACTGAACCACTAAGCCATGACAGCTGCACTTAGAAATGCAGTAATAGCAAATATATAGGAATGAATAGAAAGAGGAGCATGACAAAGCAGGTTTTGTGAAGCTGATACAATTCCAAAATGGCCAATCACAGATAAGTGCGGGAAAAACGGCATATATAAGCCACATAGGCGGGAATACACAGCATAACCAATTGTAGAACCAACTTGCAGCCAAAATGTCAGGTGTAGGTGAGGGTAGTTGCTTTCAAGCACAGAGGTGGGGCATTGAGGAGTCCATATATATGGTTTGGTTCCTTGTCCACAATCATGAGGCCCAACTCATGCAGGGCCAGGTCCTGTGGGGAGCATATAGGGCTGAGGAGTGGGGCCGTTTGGCTCATGATCTTACCAGTGCCACAGGGATACCACGGACCTGAAGAGATGGAAGCAGGACCAACTGAACCGTTGGATCCAGGAGGCCCGGCAAATGCCCAATGCCCCACTACTGAGTAAGTTACATCTAATTATTTATGTAAGAAATTAACCTAGCTGATATTATGGAGATGTGTATTCCAATATTACTTTATTTATATTACAGCTGCAGGTGTCCATTCTGAGAAACCGTAGAGCCTATGGCGATAGGCTGGTGTGGTTGCACCACCAGGCAGGTCAGTAATCCTCTCCCTGTAACTGTAAATAAATATAAAAGTATGACAGTTAGCAAAAGAGTGCAGTGCAGTCACTAAGTAATAAAATGTGCAAGTAACAGTGTAAGAGGGTTTGCAAGTATTGCTTGATTACAAAAGTGTGATGCAGTCTGTAATCCAAACAGAAAAATGAAAAAGTCTGAAATAAAGTCTGAAATAAAGATGTCCCACCTGTAATATAATAGTACATAACCTGCAGCAGGCTGAAAAGTACAGCTGCAGAAGCTGGGTAAAACACGTGTGAAATATACCCCTGTTGAAATACAGAAACCCGACAGAAGTGAGACTGTTGGAAAGGATTGTAATAACTACAGGTAAAACATGTCAATAAAGCCTAGAAGTAAGTACCATCCTGAATTGTAAAAATAAAACAAGTGAGAGAGTGTGAGAAAGAGTTATGAATCCACCAATAAAGTAGTAATAACTCCTGAATAAAGTATACTGCAGTCAGTACAGAATGAAATGAATGTGACAAGCAGAACCAAACTGCAAAATGTGTTGAAAATGTTACTGCAGCTGGAATGTGTATCCCAAAATCTGGATATGTTGCTCTCAGTCTGCAATATGCAGATAGTATGGTTGTGTGAAATACCAAACATCCACAGTTGTCTATAGCTATATAAAGCAAATGTAGTAGGATGATGTAGTCGAACAGAGCCAGATATGAATGTGTATGAATAAAAATGAAAATGTATATTGATGTAGCAGTAACATTCCTATCACCAACTTGAAGTAGTTATCACATAGGAAACTGTAGGTAGAACTGTAGTGTGTATATATCTGCAGCTATTAGAAATGTACAGCATATGTATTGGTATTTGAAGGTGTTAATTAAATTTTCTTCACCCTACCCTATAACCACATATAATCTATTCCACGTGAAATTGGTATGTGCAATCACACTTAACACCCCTGGACATTTGTCCTGTTGAGTCATACATATTTGCTTGTACATTGATGCATCTGCCCTGTTCATACATCCAAACCTGATGGCCTGTTGCCATCAATCAACCCTGCATGTTGTTGGACTGTGTATTGCTGTTCAAATTATGCATGTGTTATGCTTGCTGTTCAATGGTTTGAATATCTGGGTGTTTGGTTAATGGGAATAATAATGCATGCTGTTACAACTAATTGTGAATGGTATTGTATGTTACTAACCCAAACTGTCATGACAATGCAAAACATAGGACGACAGGGAAGGCGGGCTCCAGCGGACCCACCTCTCCCACCTCAGCTGGCGAGTGCACCTGGCAGTAGTGCCCAGTCCGGACCCTCCTCTGGTGGCCCTGTGCCACCTGTGGGTGGAAGCACTGCAGGGGATGGGGCTCGTCCCCCCCTCTGCAAGTGTGGCTGGAGGAGAACAACCACTCACCCTCCATAGCGTCCGGACTGTGGTTAATAGGGAGATCCAGGAAGCTGTTCTTGGGCCCCTACACCAGCTTGAGGCACAGATGGCACAACTAACGGGTGTGCCTGCTGCCCAGCCTACACAGCCCCCAGCACAGCCCCGTCCTGGGCAGTGAAGGCACAGTGGCAACTGCCCATGGGTGGGGATATCAGTTCCACTGTTGCTATCTGTGGGCTCATGGGCTCTAGATATCCAAACATCCGTCCCCGTCAATCCTGTAACCCCCCCACATGTGTCATACACCGCCCCTGTATGCATCTTGTTTGTCTTGTCTGTTGACCTACCCAACCTACCTCCCCAGCTATACCGACTTCCTTTACCTGACATACCACTCTCACCTGAAAAAAAAAAAAAAAAAAGGGCACTCTGACCCACAAAAAATTATGCCCCATACATAGCTGCCCATTTTGCACACATGTTTGCGGGACATGGAAACTGTCAATTACAATTGGCTGTACAACAAGTATTATTGTTGTCCTCACACCTCTCTCAGGGGTGGAAGGTTTCAAATGTCACACCAAATTACAAACATATGCACAGCTGTTGTTGATGAAGAAATGGGCAGCTATGGGCCTTACCTACATCCCTCCTGCAAAACCCGAGCTTGTTTCCCTACTGTCTTACCCTCTTTGTGACCCCTTTTTCACCACTTTCCTGTCACCCCATTTTCATTTCTTTCAAAGAAAATAGCGCGGGTGTGCGCAAGAGTAAGCACCTTTAAGCGGTTGTAAGCGGGTGTGCCCGGAGCTGAATGTCAGTGCACATGCGTGAGCTCCACGCAAACCAGCGCTAACCTGGTTACAACTGCTTAAAAGTGCCTTAGTCACTCTGAATGACAAGTCCTGTAGTCTGCTCAAAAGCAAAATAAAATCCCACTGTCAGTGCCGAACCTAGGACCTTGGAAACAGTAGTCTGCATGACTTACCACTAAGCCATGACTGTTATATAAGAACATTGTGCTACAATAAATATATCATGTAATAGTAGGAATGAATGTAAAGGGAATATAGGATGTGTAGTACACAAAGCATGTCATGTATATTTACTGTCAAATCTAGTGGATTTCTATAATAGTAGTGTGTGAACAGAAACAGCCATGCTAGTTGGTAGCTAGAAGGTAATAATGTCACTGTTAGCACCTTGCAAGCCACACACATACTCACAGCAGGATAATAACTGCCCATACCCCACAACCTCTTACAGGAACACATCCGGACCAAGTAATAAAAAATGTGGAGCAAAGGGCCAAAAACAGGGACACATTCCAAATAATGCTACAACAAACTTAGACAGTTCAGAGAGTAACAGGTTCTGCATTTTGTTGGATGTTTGGAAGGGTATGAAGTCTGAAACTTAAATGTTTGTCACTATAGTCTGACTTGAGCCCAGGGTGATTTGCCAGAAAGAGCTGTTCATGAGATATTGACCAAAATATGAGGCAAAAATGTGGACAACCTGCAAATATCTGTACACTTGAGAGGTCTGACACTGCCATATTTGAATAGTTAAGAGCCTAGACATAGCAACAGTGACTGAGTTACAGAGATGCCCCACAGACTCCCTGTGAAATGTACAAACAGTAGCCAGAAAGGTGTTACAACACATGCAATGGTAACTATGAAGTACTGAAAGTATGCACCACTTGCACGGCAGAAATAGTGTAGTAATACATATACTCATGCTATCCCACAGTCACAACTGCAGGATACCAGACAATTTAATGGGTGTACCACACTGATATGTACCATTCCATGAGGCAGATAAAAGATGCACCTGAGAGTCTCTGGGGCCTGCTCAGCAGCATACTTAAATACCCTAATAGTTGTTAAGGCCCACACCATGGCCAGACCACACTGCATGCATAACACCCTAGCAGATATAGCAAGCATTCCAAGGTGTGAATGTAGATGGAAAATAGGAAAGCCACAGCAACACACTACAATCAAGACACCTAGCAGGCATACAAGTAGTGAATGTAAAGGGCAAATATTGAATCCATAGCAACAAAGTGCAAGAGCCACTGCTATACACCAATTACACCACATGTCCGACAGGAAAGCACACACACCCACATTAACAGTAGTAGTAGTCTTAGGTGTCAATGTACATACACACTTAGTACAGGAAACTGGAGAAATGAATGGAGAAATGTTAATCTACAACACA